>NC_056739.1:831919259-832039259 GCF_019279795.1 Protopterus annectens
ACATCTGCATTACTTACTGTTGATTGATTCTTATCTTCTGGGCCAGTGTTTCTTTACTGTTGTACTACTTGAAGGCCTTGGCCTGGACAGCAACATATGTTATGTTTTCGGATTACTATATAAAATGTTTTGCTTGAGAGTTACATTACTCAGTTAGTATGTATTTCAAACACCTAACATATGACGTGGCATATACAACTGTAATACAAATTAACATTTCTTATGTATGCAAACCTGTGTGTGTGGTGTCATATCCTTTGACTTCTCTGTGGGTATATGTTTCATGCAATAATTGTCTTTTGTATGAGAGAATCATACACTGTCCATTTTAAAGGGTGGCAACTGTAGGAATACTGGCTGTTCAATATGCTGTGCACCCTGGAAATATGTATCTTCCTATACATATCTATATGTAGTAATATATGTATATGTGTGTGTATATGTATATACATATATATCCATATATATGTAACTATATATATATATATATATATATATATATATATATATGTATCTTCATATATGTGTGTGTGTATATGTATCATTGGAATGTTTACTGCTTCCACATTGTACATTCCCTATGGTAGACAGACTGCTCTGCATGCTATCTTATTGATACCATCCTGACATCATACAGGTGGGATGGATTACTGTTAACTTCTTGTGGCTGTGTTGTGTAGGTTCCTGGGTATGAGACTTGCATGTGTTGGTATTGTGTTGCAAGGCAGATCTGTTTGGCTGTGGAAGAGGGATGATATCAATAATTTCAAGAAGTACTTAAATTGGGCCCCCTCACCCCCATTAATGCTGACTTTGGTCACATATGTATTTGTTGTGTTCTCTAATATATCTATAGATATATTTATGTATATATATATATATATATATATATATATATATATATATATATATATATATATATATATATATATATCTGTTTACATATATATATATATATATATATATATATATATATATTGCTATATATAGACATATATGTAGACATATATATATCTATAGATGTATATATATATCTATAGATGTATATATATATACACACACACACACACACACACACACACACACACACACACACACACACACACACACACACACACACACACACACACACACACACACACACACACACACACACACACACACACATACATCTACATATATAAATACGTTTTCTCTACTGTTGAATGACTGTGCTGGATGATATGTTTGAGAAAACATCAGAGTTATGTATATGTGACATGGCTGAGTGGTAAATCACTTTGGCTATGGTATAGGGGTCCTGGGTTCAAGACCTGCAAAGGCTGTTTATGTTGTTGCCGGGCAGAATAAGGGCTGTTGGATACAGAGTGATTAAGGCACTTTTAAGCAGTTGTAAGTGGGTTTGCATGATGGTAAGCAATGCTAACATCTGGTTAAATATGCTTACAGAGATAATTATCTTCAAAATTGCTTATCCTGTGAAGGCATTGATTACCCTCATGCAAACAGGATTAAACCCACTTACTGCTGCTTACCCCTGCACTAATTTCTTTAAAAGAAAAGAAAAAGGGTTGATGGGAAAGTGGTGAAAAATGGGGCACAAAGAGGGAACTCAGTAGGGAAAATAGCTAATGATGTGCAGGACAAGTGTAGGGAAGGTCCATAACTGCCCATTTATTTCTACAACAGCTGTGCATATCACTGATTTGGAAGTAGATTTGGACACTCAATCCCCTGAGAGTGAGGTGAGGGAACAATAATATGTTGTGAAGACAATTAGACCAGATTACAATGTGTCCAGTGGACACATGCGAAATAGACAGCTATGTATGGGGTGAGATTATTTTTGGGAACAGATTGCCCTTTTTTTTAAGGTGAGAGTGGGATGTTGGGGAGGGATAGTAGGTATCCAAATACTATGAAAAAGCCCACCATAGCTACAAAAGTAGGAACATTTAATACACACTTAGCGCCTCGGCATAGTAGGTATATTTGGGGAGGTAGGTTGGCTAGGATGACAATCAAGACAGACAAGACAGTATACAGGGGCCGTATATGGCACATGTGGGGGGGTAAACATCTTGGATGGGGAGGGGTGTTTGGAAGTCAGAAGCCCATGAGCCCCCAAATGGAAACAGTGGGACTGAGGTCCCCACCCATGTGCAGTCACCACTGCTCCTTCACGGCCCCAAATGTGGCTGTGCTGGGGGCTGGGTAGGAAGGGCAGGCTGACCCTCTAGATCCACCATGCAGCCCTGAAGCTGGTGTAGCTGATCTCTGAACTCCCTGTGGAGCTCGATATGCACCAGACCCTGGACCTGATGATAGGTGACAGTTTCCTGTTCGTGTCCGCTCGCATGGGGGGGGCGAGCCCCATCCCCTGAAACAGTTCCACCTGAAGGTGGTGGAGGACCAGCAGATGAGGAAGTCCCGGCATGGGCCCAAGATGTGCTGGTGCCTGGTGTCATGGTCAGAGAGGTGGGAGAGGTGGCTCCGCTGGGACCGGCCTTCCCAAACGTGCTATGGTGTTTCAATTTTAAAACATATGTGAGTTAGTAATAGGCAACACATTCCAGGATTAGGTATAACAGCATGCATATATATTCCCATTAACCCAAAACACCAGATATTGAACAGTTACCTAGCAAGCTGAACACATGCATATATGGAACCACAGTGGCCATTATAACAGCATGCAGGTACTTTGATGGCAGCATGCCACCAATGTGGGAGTATTTCAACATGGCACATGCATAGAAACAAATTTCAGTATTTATCAAACAACAGGACATATATCCCAAAAGTAGATTTAATTGTACACATACCCATTGAGTTGTGTATTTAGATTATTGTTGCAGATATGGGGGGGAGAAATGTCAATTAACAACTTGTAAATCCCTGTAGTTCTCAATACTTTCTTAGTCATTGTTGTTATCTGTACCTTACAGGTATTATTACACTACCCTATGACCTTAGTTTGGACAGTGGTATGTTTGTAGACAACTATATACGTGAACTGTGTTTTACCTGCAGTATACACCTCTTACTTGGTATACCTGTGGAGGTACTGTTTGTTAACACTACCTGACTGGGTTTACTATTGTTTATTCAAATGGAAAAACATTTTCCATTCAAATAAATGAATGGTAATACCGAAAGTAAAAAAAACTACCGTTCACAATGTCGAACCAAATGCACTAGACATTGTTGTCGAAACAACCACTTGATAGCCATATAGGAGCTGATATAAATCAAACTCCTATACAGCTATCATGTTTTTGCAGGGGGCAAGCCCCATGTGCACCCCACACCCCCTTACTGATATATTCTAACTCCTAGATCGCACTACAGTGGGGATGTGGATGAATTTCTACTCCCCACTGTACCGCAATCTCCATGCAGGTAGTTGATTTCCACTTTTGTGAATGCAGTTGTGCATTGCATAAGTGGAGTCAACTATCTGGTGCAAAACTGCTTGTGCGTTCAACATTCTGTTTTTCGGCACATTGCAGCCGATAGAATGTCATTTGCACAAACAGTAGTAAACCACCTGACTGTTTCTACACATATTCCCAGATTCCAGGTTGATGTTATGCACATACTTCTCAATCTCTTCTTGCACACACTCTGGGCAAGGCTTGACAACATGCAGGTGAAACTGAGACATATTTTGACAATTGCCCTCATAAACCTTTGGTGAGTTGCTACAATGACAGGTTTGTTTTCATATACATTTTCTGAATATTTACAGGTCTGACAGTCAGTTATATGTCATTAAATGCTGCCTAAATGTCAGAGATCATCACATTGATTTGCCAGGGGGACATGTTAACAGGCAGCAGATATGGGCCAATTATCTGGACATTCTGAACAAATCTGTACAGTTGAGGGGTATGATTCTGCATACAGCTTACTACCACTCCCAAGATTCGAACCATGGCTGTGTCTGCTAAAAATAAAACAGTGTACATCACAGTTGAGTGTGCTATTTAGAAACTGCTGTGTATCTCTTCACTGATTTCTGTATATAAGTCTCCCGTGGTTTTACAATCTGCCCTTGCAATTACAACACTCTTATATAGGGATTCCTAGACAGTTTTATTATGTAGCACAGTGTGGATGACAGTGATGAGTAATACATTATTTTTCAGAGAAACTGCAACACTAACAATTCCATACAGTACCAGACTAAACAGTACCAGTCCAGGATTTCAATCTTTTATTTCCAGGCACAGTTTTCTTATCTGACAGACCTGTGGAGGGAGTGTTTGTTAATACTACCTGAATGTTACCACACTTATTACCAGATTCCACTTTATTATTATGCACATACATCTCACTCTGTTACTGCAGACACTCTGGTCATAGCTTCACAACATGGGGGTAGAGATTGGACATACTTTGCGTATTACTCTTATAACATTTTGGTGAGTTGCTAGAGTGACAGGTTTGTTCTTATAGATATATTTCTGATGGTTATGATGTCTGACAATCAGTTGTATGTCATTATTTGCTGCCTAAATTTCTGGGATCATCCCACTGATTTGCCAGGGGGACAGGGTGACAGGCAGGAAATGTAAGCCAATTATCTGAACTTTCTGACAAAATCTGTACAGTTGAGGGGTATGATTCTGTATACAGCTTACTATCACTCCCAGAATTTGAGCCATGGCTGTGTGTACTAGAAATACAGCAGTGTACATCTCAGTTGAGTGTGCTATTTGGATTTTGTTGTGTATCTTTTCACTGTTTTCTGTCAAAGTCTCCCTCAGTTGTACAATATGACCTTGTGATTACAACAGTCATATACAGACATTCATACACATTTTATTTATGTAGCACAGTGTGGGAAACAGTGCTTAATATAACAGTACTATTAAGAGAAAGCAACACTACATTACCATATGATACAAGAGTAAACACAAGCAGTCCAGGAGTTAGACCTTATTGCCAAGCTGTTATCCTTTTATTTGCATACAACCTGTATGAGAGTCTTCCTGCCATATTGTCTGGTTTATTCAGTATATCCCATACATAATACAGGTTTTATACTGGCAATTAACTTTCTACTACTTTAAGATTTATTTCTTATGACAGTACATGCAAGATTATTACTAACCTGCCACACGATGCAGCCTCTGCAGCCTACATGCATGGACTTCCTGATTCATAGCCCACTCTGCTGCTGCTGTAAAAGACATAAGAGGAATATTTAGTCATACCTATCCATAATATACATGAGCTGGCAATTATTAAACAGGTAGTAGAATGAGTACTTACACAGTGTTGGGACATCACCCTGCCTATCTTCTTGGATTCACTGATCCAAGAGCTCCCTCTTCCTCCATTTCTGGTCGGCATAGTGATGCCTGACCTGCCCACTAGTTTGAGGATGCCAGTGGCACTGGTGAGGTCATGGGCAAGATGGTCCCAGGCTTCCGCTTTATATTGGGAACCATGGTACTGGCCCTACAGCAGTCATTCTTCATGGTTTTTTGCCAGGAGTCTTGCCATGATCTTGGACTCCTGGATGCCCCAGCGCTGTGCTCGGAAGCATGATCCTTCTCCGACACCAGCCATAGTGCCTACAGGAGGAAGCTGCAACCCGATATGAGATGCATTCCTGCCTGTGGGGTTTAAATAGGGCTGATTTCCCGCACTTTGCCATGATTGGACAGTTTTGAAAATGCTAAGCTATGGACAAACCTGCTTACCTAAGGTTGGCATTGCTTAAAGTGGTATACCTATGGGCAAACCAATTTAGATGGGCTATGCATTGCTTACACCTAGTAAGCAGAGGTGTGCAATGCTTAGCTTTGCTTATTTTTAAATTTGCACAGGATTTGCTGTTTGGCATTGATTTATCATTCATTACATGCTATATATTTGTATAGTATATGTGATTCATGTGTACATACACTGTATGGGGTACTTGCATTTATTGGGGGATTTTACGACTTTATTACAATGACACCTCACATCTGGACTTAATGCTGTACTCCAGTTCACATATATATGTTATGTAGTAGGTTATGCAACATAAAACTGTTTATAGATTGCTTTCACATGTAAATTGTGATTCTGCTATAGTGAGGATCTGTTTGGGTATACCTCAATTTTATGTACAGCTGTGATGGTGCACTGGTTAACTGCTGTGACTATAGTGTACAGGGTCCTGGGTTCAAGACCTGCAAGGGATGTTTATTTTGTTGCTGGATATAGAGTGATTAAGGCACTTTTAAGCAGTTGTAAGCAGGCTTGCATGGGTTTGCACAATGGTAAGCAATGCTAACTTCTGATTAAATATGCTTACAGTGAGTTAGCTTCAAAATTCCTTAACCTGTGTGTGCATTGCTTACCCCCACGCAAACAGGATTAAACCCGCTTACTACTGCTTAAAAGTGCTTACTCCCGCTTACCCCCACACTAATTTAGAAAGAAATGAAACATGGGTCTTGGGAAAGTGGTAGATTTGGATACTTTATACATATTTTACACTATTTGCTGTATGGCATGGATTTATCATTCATTACACATTATAACTTTGTTTAGTATCCCTGATTCATGTGTACATATACTGTATGGGGCACTTGTGTTTATCTGTGGATTTTACCACATTATTGCAATGACACCTCACATCTACACTTAAGTCAATACTCCAGTTCACAAATATATGTTATATAGTAGGTTATACAGCAAACAAAATGTTCATAAATTGCTTTCACATGGAAAATGGAATTTACTACAGTGAGGATCAAACTGAGAATGACTACTCACAAAGCGAACATTCTGATCACTGCACTATTGCAGTACTGCTTCAACTGAATGTATCTTGCTATTTATCTTCTTGTGCTATTTAAGCTACAGTATGCATAGCCAATCAATGGGCAAACCCGGGCAGCTATGGTTAAATTTCATCTGTTTGATAAAAAAAAAATTCTAGTGTTATTTTCTCTAGGAAGGGACATGTTGCACTTATTGCTGTGGATTTCTGCGTGCATCTGCACATTTGGCAGACATCCTAGCAACCCCCCATACCTCTTAACCTCTTCATGCAAAATATCTGGACAAAGCTTGACAAAATGAGGTACAACTAGGGACATATTTTAAATATTGCTCTTATAAACTTAAGTAAGTTGCTAGAGTAAAAGGATTTGTTTTAATATATGTTTTCTGTCAGATTTGAAGTCTGAAACTGAAATGTATGCCATTATTTACTGACTTCAATCTGGAGATCATTCCAGTGATTTGCCAGGTAAATGAGGTACAGGACAAATGTACTGGTGAAATATCTGGACATTCTGCGATGATCTGTACAGTTGAGAGGTATGCAACCCCCTATGAGTGTTCTCCCTCACTGTAATTGCCGAACGCCAATTCTTCACTGCAGGGGCATGTATATTATGAGAACTCTGCTTTCAGACACACCCCCTGCACTCATCCATGCTCCATGTCCATTTAGGAGCAGAGGCAGCGCTACTTCATAATTATGCATGACGCGCTGACGTCCTGCTCTTAAACAGTCATTTCTGTGCAGGAATAAGTTATTCCTGCATGGAACCTTACTGAATCGTGGGGTTAGTCTTTCAACTTTGATTTTATATTACATATTTCCCTTTACTGATAACTTTTTTATTACCAGATTCCATCAGCAATCTTGACACTTTATTATTTTGGTATGACACTTTTCCTTACTTTAATGGCTTTAATCACTTCTTCTGGTATATTTTCAGAGGAATTAACATGATAATATGTCTTATCACATTATTATATCATATTTTATTTTATTTATTTATTTTATTTCCAGTTTGATGACCGGGGAGGTCCACTGTGCTCAAAGAGCCCATTTTCAGTTGAAGCCCAGGGAGAAAAGCTCCAGTAATACACAGTACAAGCTCCATAATATGAAGTACAATACATAGTGGAAACAGAAACAAACTAAGCAATTTTACATACAAAATAGCAAAAACTAAACAAAAGTTAAACAGCAGCTTGAAGAAGGATATAAAGCATATTTACATGTTTAGTGGTTGATAGCAGTAGTACAAAGTTAAATTAATACAGAGGTTTAAATCATCTGAGAATAATATAGAAGTAACATTAGCATGGATAAGTTCTTTATGCATGAATATTAACATGAGTTAAATTAATACAGAGGTTTAAATCCTCTGAGAGTGGTATAGAGGTAGCATTAGCATGAAGGCAGTACATAGGGTTAATCAATAGTGTGTAATTAGAACAAACTTTGTGTGATATATATTTATGTATTAAGCAGGTTAGGTAGGTGGAGTGCAACTGCATTTCCATTTTTGGGAGAGGTAAGAATGCAACTGGGTTTTGAAGTGTTCAGAGTTCACAGAAATTCTTAGAGATGGAGGAAGAGAATTCCATTTTTTGGCAACGGAAAAGGATATGAGAAGCTGACCAGTGTCACGGTTTGGTTTATAAACAGAGATTAGATATTGGTGGGTAGATCTTAGAGTTCTGTTTGGGGTATATAATGTTAAGATGTTTGTTAGTGCTGGGCTTATAGTTGGTTTGAAAATAAGCTTGTGAGTGATATCCTTCTATCTTTCCCTATATCATCAATTTTTATTTTCCACATTAGTATTTTTTAATGTCTTCAGTCACATATATTTTCTTTTTTTTTCGTATTCTCATCATCCAACAGAATTATTTGCACTTATATTTAAACATGCTCATTCTTAATTGTTCATGTTCTTTCTTTACCTACTTTAATACTCTATACAAGTTTAAAGAAACAGAATGCACAACTGGATTTGATAACCCCAACTCCCTTTTATCTGTATTCATATACAGCAAACCTCTTTTCCCAGGGTTTAAATTTGAATTCCATATGAAACAGAACAATTGTACAATTTCTTTTTCATATCTTACTTGGATCATATAAACATTTGACATACAAGCTATTTTCCCATCAATACCAAATTCACATTAAAAAACCTTTTTCCTGACTGCTATTCTGTAAAAATTCCACAGAAGTCATATTTGTTTTATTTGTCAACCCTTCCCATTGCATCCTAACAACATCATTTACTCAGAGTTTTATTCCTAGCAAAGATACTTCAATCATTGAAAAATGCACATCCCCAATGTTAACCACATCACCCAAACTTTTACTTTTATCTTTATTGAACGTCATTCCCATTTCCTTTAAATATCTATTTAAACATATCACCACTGCCTTCATCCATACTTTGTTCTTTGCAACTATAACTATATTATCTGCATATGTCAAAACTACCGGTATCACTACCTCCATTTGCATTATATATCTAGCATCTTTTATTTATAAGCTACTTCACTCTGTTGCACTCACCACCAATGCAAACAATATCCCATTCAGGGGACATCCTTGTATTATGCTACACTTCATACATATTTCTTTACTCAGCCACCCATTTACAAACACTCTCACACTATTATTTTGATATGCTGGCATACACACTCTCTTAATTATATTACCTATCACATACTTATCCATAACATTACACAAAGCATCATCTCCTACAACATCAAATGCCTTGCTAATATCACCTACCATATGTTTCATAACTTCCCTTTTACATATATTTTATGTATAATTTCTCTCACAACCAGTAACAATCACTGACATCCCTTCCCTTTTATACCAAATATACTTTCTTCCACCCCTCAGCATGCTTTTCATTCTCCTCTGTATTATTCTCATAAAAATTATTACCCATATTATCTACTGAGATGGGGCTACTTTTTTATTTCATTCTTTTCAGCTTTATACCTTATACATTTTAATATCCCACTACTTAACTCATCATAAACAAAAACGTCTTTTCAGCTATTTATTCAGTACATTTACAAAATCCCTTGTTTGCCCCTCCCCTAATTTCTTGTGCATTCCATACCCCGTGCCATCTGATCCTGATGCTAAATCAATAATTTACTTTTAAAAGTACTTAACTGGCCTCAGGGCCAATAGCCTAGTAACTTGCTATGATCCTAATATAGTATTTCATACATTGTGGGCACAATGTATGATGAAACCTTATCTGAGAAAAAATGTTCTCCAATAGGATATTAATAGGATCATAGGACATTACTAGGCTATTGGGCCTAAGGCCCTTATAAGCCTAGCCAAGAGTTTAGCCCATGTTTAGACAAGTCATCATCTAATGCCCCTGTTCAGCAGGGACACAGGTAGAATCCCAGGGATGTATTTTCTGTTTCCCATCCAGTTATCCAGGTTGCGCTTAAAAAGGGGTGAAGATGTACTCTGCTTGACATGGGGAGGGAGTCTATGCCATAGATGGGTGCACAAGTATGGCCCAATAAAGAAATAAGGATGCTTGTGGTGATAGATCTCACAACAGGTCTACTTTGTCAAAAGCCCATATACTCGAATGTTATTTTCGCAAAACGAAAATAACAAAATCTGAAATACCGAACTGCAAAGTTTTTCCTAGAGCAAGTAAACACTTGCCCAACATGGGGAAATATGCCCTTTTCCCCAGTGTACTGCGATCCTGGAGTTAGTATATATTGGGGGGTTGGGGTGTATCCCACCACCTAGGTGGGTTTCAGATGCTACAGTCTGTTTTCGTGAAGTTTTGGGCAAGTGGTTACTTGCCCTGATAAAAATGCACAGCTTGAGATTTTAGTTTTCATTATTTTTGTCTCTTGAAAATAATGTTCAAGTATTTAGGCTTTCGAGCAAGCAAAGTAGATCCCTCACAACACCTCTGAGTGGTGCTTATTTACCTGTAACTGCTGCTTTATTTCCCCTGTAGCACCCTCCCTGTAAAGTGTCAGTCATTGCTTGCTTTCCACAGTAATGTTAAGCTGTTCTGTTTATTCCTCTTTCTTGTTCAGTTTTGATTACATACAATAAAATGACAAAGTAGATACATGGACACCAGTTTTTCAGCAGTAAAGTATTCTGTTGACCAGATTTGTTCATGTAACAAGATCACATTTCTTATGAAGGATAGAATTTGCAGCTATAGAAGAGTTTATACCAAGAAAAATAAAATGTGACATACTTTGTAACAAAATAATAAATGTCATTTTTTAATAAAATGAGGAATTTTGAAATGTTATTTTTTATTAACACATCTTCAAATAAATTATTTGGCTATGGATGTATAATTTAATTACTTACTAAATTTCAAGTAGAGAAAGGCTTTCTCTGAGGATAATTAAGAACTCTGACAATTAGAATATAAATGTCAACTTAACTAGACACTGTACCTGCGAAAGGCAATAAGGAAGACTTCAGTATATAGATGCTAATAAAAATGCAGAGGCCAAATGCATGTGCTAATGTTAGATATGCGAGACTGTTGTCCTGGTACTTCTAGGGATAATTTGCTGTACGGTTTACTGAGTGATCATCTCACTGTGGCTTATGCACCCAGAGAATAAACACATATTGATATTAAGGAGTGAAATAATATATTAATGTGTGGCTCATTTGTGCTCACACAGTCACCCTGATGCTATTAGTCATGCAGGGAGTGACAAACACAATTACATTTGAGTGCTAATAGAGTGGAAGGGCGAAACTGGCTGACCTCAGCATTGTGGGTCGATTTAAATGTTTGATGTCTCATTGAATTAGTATCACAGTGTGAAAGACAAAACTCAAACTAATGGAAATGAGGCTGGACAAGCAATATTGCTGATTGAGCTGATATAATTAGAATGATATTCGTTGCAGCACTCATAACAAGGCACAGGAATAAATAACCAAACGATAAGTTAATGGCTGTATGTAAATATGCTGCTTTAAATGTGCTAAGGTTAGCATTTTCTATTTACTTACAGGATGAAGGTACTATTACTGTTTTGTCACTCTAATGATACAAATTTTATGTATGAATTTTGAGGTGTACACAATACTATATTTTTCTGGTATATTATTTTAATAATGAAGAGTTATACATTATAACATATGGAGCCCACATCATTTTGTGTTCAGTCTTGTCATCACTGAATATAAATATTTTGTTTCTTTTTATACTTTGGTGGGAAATTAAGATGCTGTGAGGTAAAATTACTTTGAGCTGATAAACAAGGAGTGGACAAACTTGTACAGCATGTAGATTTTACAATTCATCTAACATTTTGCCCACAATGCCTGAAAAATTATATTCTTACCTGATCCCTGCAGACAGGATTACAGCCCTGACTATGAGCCAGGTTTCAGGCTTTAGAAATCAATTTGCTGTTTTAATAGCTGCTTCATATTGAACTGACTTTAAGCTACCTCACAGAGCTCCATCTTTTGAAGAATTTAATTATATGACTATGAACTGCATAAAAGTACATAGATATTCAAAATAATTCTGAAAGCTAAGATCATATTCCAGTTTTATAGTGACATACTTTAACAAGTAACATGGGCTGCTTTTAGATAGTTTATGAAATCCACACTGTTTTTATACACGTGAAACTAGTCGATAAATTGTACCAATTACAAATAAAGATGCTATAGTACACTAAAAGTTTTAGTTGCTTTTATGTTCTATTTTATTGAAAATAGAAAAGTATAAAATGAATCTCTACATGCACATAAACTGTAAAATACACAATGTTATATTAGTAAATACTTAAGTGAGCATAAAGATGTATAAATTGGAAATCTGTGTTTTAGTTCTCAGTTACCTCATACGCATGGGTTTCCAGATCAATATATTATGCCTTATACCTAGGTAATCACTAGTGGTCAGAGAAATGAGCAATAGTTGATTTAATGTAACAGATAAACATAGCATGCCATGACATAACAATGTAATAGAACAGAGACATGCATAATATAACAGAATAAAATAGTCTATAAAATGATATCACAAACCAGCACATCAAAACATAAAGTCATATCACAACAACATAATAAGAGCATAACACAATACAACATATGAAAACACTGGTATGCTGAATGAAATTGGCTGAAGGAAGTCTGTTTTCTATTATTACTTATAAGATAAAGCAAAGCATGTCAAAGCAATAGATATATATTTGGTAGGCATATGGATTGTTATTTGTAGTTTTTTTATAAAATACAGCCAGTAATTGCCAGCTTCCTGATGGAGTGCTGAACTGCTTCATAAGGGAATGTGCTACTGACAAATGCTTAAAATTATTTTTTCGTTAAAACCTGTGATCTACATCTCACAGCATCACAAATATTGCCCTCAACTCCATTACTCTCTTCATTTTCAGGGGCAATAGTATGGTATAATAATATATGCATTAAATCATAACTGGTCACCCTGAGCTCAAAGTGTTGCAAGAAACATAAAAACAAATTTCTGTTTCAGAAGGTCAATCCTCCAAGCAAAGCAAACTGCAATTCTTGCAACCCTCCCTGCTAAGCTTTATATTGACCAGATGCTGCTGTTTGTTTATTTTTCTGAAATATGTTAACCAGATAGACCCACTGGCACATTGCCTGTTTTCTGAACAGACTCAAAAGGCGGGGGTTAAATTTCCTGCAGAGAACAAGTAAAATACAAATACTTAAGTAGCAGGAGCACAGATTAAAGCATCATTAAGATACAAACAGGCAATTATATAACCCACTAAAACAATACTGTAGTTCATCTTGTGCTGCAATGGAGGCCCTACAAATGGCTAAGAATATTTATTTGTCTGCTTATTTATTAACTTGAATAATGGACAAGTAATTTAGGAGACATTTCGGCTACTGGCCATAGAAAACAGAATAAGACAAAAACAGTATCAGTAAATACCACAGCTACAGTAGTTTACAGACAGCACTATGAACAATGATACTAATTTGTTACAGTATGACATAGGTTAATGTGATGTGGTAAGCCTCAACCTGGAGAAAGATGTCACAAGCAGCAGTAAAAAAACTGCTGCCATATATTAGAAATGAACTTTATAAAGTTTAAATACGGTTGGTATATGTTCCATTAGAATTAAAGCCACTTACCATAAAGTAAGGTATATTCTACACTGATGTATCTTTAGTTGATTGCTGGGGTTTAAGAAACATTTACGTGGTGCGTTTTCTCTTAGCTTTGAACAAGCTTGGATCTAAACTTTGTAACAGAAATACAGTTTCTAATGCTACATGGAATAATTTAATTTCTGGGGGCATCAGATGAAACAGAAAATGGTATACACAAATGATTTCAGGTATGGACATTATTTTACCTCCTTGATTAACCACTGCCCTGTGTTAACTGACTAACCCTGTGTTAACTGAGTAACCCTCATATGGTCCAGAAGTCAACTCTAATGTTGGGGTCATTTACCTCAAACTTTGAGTTCCCATTACCAAATCTGTGGTGTAAAGGGATAAATGCCTTACTATGATCAGACAAACTGGTAACAATTAGTGGCCAGGATACTAGAGAATCTGGTGTGGGAGAGAATGTAATGCTCCCATGTCTCAGTGAGAAGGTTTACGCATGCATGATGTTGTGCCCACTGCATACTAGACTCCACAGTGGAGATCAGAGAATGCAGAGAGAAATTCTTTGCAAGAAAGCATTGCATTTGAGGGTTGCATAACTTACAGAAACAGGTTAGATACCTTGCATTTGAGAATTAGATGTCTATGAATTTGTGCATGGGCGAGTGCATGGCCATAAAGTGAAAGCCCTAATAAAACATGGAAGATGGCACCACTCCAAGTTAACTGGCCTTAACCCATCAGGGAATGAATGGGTCAGTATAGTAGTTGAGGTCTGAGGGTATCTTAGTAGTCAGAGGGGATGTAGAGCCAAAGAAAATTGCCATGGCATAATTAAGCATTCAGCCCTTTACCAGCCAAACTGCCCCCGTCAGCCCTGAATATCCGCTGAACAACCCCAGCATTTAAAAACAAGTCCTTTCCTATGTAGAAGGAGAGAGTCCATAGCAGGCTTGGCCAATGTGTCACCTTCCCAGCTTAGGACGCCCATAAAACACAGATGCACAGACTGGTTAATATTCAACCATTGTGGATGATAACACTATAGGGAAGCTGCTGTATCTCTCAGTAACAACTGTAAAAAAACATAGCATGACAAATTCAGCATTTATTAAGAACTGGCCAATTTACAAACCAATAACTGTACAAGGCATTAAGGTGCACTATACTGTCTCCCTTCAGAGAAATCTGAGCCCTAACCAGATGTTTTTATAATCTTGGAATAGTTATATTAAGTAGAGGGGTTGAGTAAGCCCTTGCATGATGCAGTAGTCTGGGGCTGTGATCCTACGCCCACTTCACCAGGCTTTAGATTGCCTGCTTTTGTTTTTAGTTATTGATGACATGGTACATTGTTCCCATTGTTCTAGAATTATCACACCACAACATTCTCAACAACATAATCATGCACAGTTCTTAAAATAAATGAGACTTTTGTCTCAGAGGTCCAGACATAAATCTAGCACTGCCCCCGAATTAACTAAGAAATATGTTCTGGTCTAATAGCACACAAATATTTTTTTCACAAATATTTTCTTTTCCTTGTTTTAACACAGTATATACTCTCAAATGCAGTATATTGTCACAGAAATATTATAAACTAAGAACCAAACTTTCACAGACCTGACTCAGACTCATTTCTCAGAGCATCTCTTACATGCCTGTCATATTGTACTGGCCATTAAGGAGCTGGATATCCTGAATCCCATGTTGGGACTTGCATGTCCCCATGTAGTCATTTACTTTCTTATTGAAGGTATGAATATAATGGGTTCATTTAGTGGTGGAGGTGGTGGTGGTGAGTGTGTGTGTTTGGAGGAGGGTGGTATTCCAAAGCAATGGAAGTCCTTGAGATACACAGTTTCATAATATTTATTGAGACTGAGTGTCCTGTTATGATCTGGTCAGCAAGAGTGTATTCCAAGCAAAGGGTTTCAGATATTAAGGAATATTTTATTGCTCTGTCCTCTTGTGTTCTGGTCTCCAGAGGAAAATCCTAAAAAAAGGAGATTGAAAAAGTAAGGGGTCCTTTATTCTTGTGTATGTCAGCTGCAGGTTTGTAAAATGGTATAAAGGAGAGACAGAGCTGCTGTACTGTTAACAATAAAACAATTCTTGAAGTCCTTTTATTTTCTTTGTATGGAACCTTAGCACCTTCTCCAATTGCAGCAAAGTGCATGCAAGTAGGTTATAGAATTGGGATGTCCATCTTTAAGTAGTCTGATATAAAGTGGACAATTGCTTCTCTGTCAAGGCTCTCATACTGATAGATGAACAGGTAGCAACTCCGTACACTTTGTGATTATTATAATTTATATGGAAATTAAATAAAAATCATCATCTACAAGGACCACAACGTGTTTTACTGTTTTTTCAACATAAATAGTTTTTATTGCTATATTAATAATGTATGTAACACTGTATATTAGGCACAGGCTATCTTCAGCTCATCTAACCAAACTGGTGGTTCTGGCCTTACACAGGACAGAAGTCATTGTCATGACTATAAATGTGGGTGGGATTACTTTGTAGGGAACAGAGAGCAAAGAATGTGTTCTCAGTTTAGAAGGAAAAACCTGTTTGATTTTATAGAGATGGTTAGATATATTAAGATTTATGAAAGCAAGATTACAGAAAATAAATAAGATCCAGAATGTTAGAAGTCTGATAAAACAGATGTACACAGTAATCAAGACTATTAAGAGAAATTCACTGCCTACCTTGACCTGGCTTTCAAAATACCTATCTATCCATTGTCAACTTCTGTCATTACCGTTAATTTAATTAATTATTAACTGTGTTACCTTTGTAATATATAAGCTTCAAATTTATTCACATTGTATGTTAATGTTACTGTGGAGCTTTTCTCCCTGGGCCTTCAGTGAAAATGGCCTCACAAAGGTTCACTGAACTATCCCGGTAAGCAAATGCAAATACATAAATGTGATATAATTGAAGTACATAGTTGTATTGCTGTACAGCTAAATTAATAACAGATAAAGTCTTACCAGGAAAACATAGAACGATAAGGGTAGGGAAAAAATAAAATGCCACCATGGAAGCAATGACTAGAGAAAACTATAAAGCAATTAAGACAAGAAGTGTCACTGTTAGAAGAATGTAGAAGAGGGAACATGTCAACAAAAATACATAGCAAGAGAGACATAGTAAAAGCAATGCACATTATTAAAACAGACCATGATATAATTTTTTAATTACTGACATTTGATTACTAGGAAAGTTTGACTGGGTAGGGGTCCAGAGAGCGAAACCCTCCAAAGTATTACAAAACATTTTAAGAACAATAATTTTACATCTTTAAAAATAATGCAAAAAACAACTACAGTTCAAATAATTATATCATATTAAACATAATATGGATACATTGGTTATGAATAGATAAGTTAGGACAATGATTTCATAGTTAGAGAACTTTTAGCCAGTTTATAGAGAAATTAAAGGTAAGATTGTTTAATGCAAACAGGAATTGCAATATAATGCGAGAGAAAAGAAGCTTTATGGTCCATTTAGAGAGAAAGCAGGGGAGATAAAACTGACAGAAGCAAGGAAGTGAGTAAAGAAGGGAGAGTAAAAAGGTGTAATGTATGAAGAGGTATTTGTTCACAATATAGTTTATCCTGGTGTTGAGCAATGTATCATATCTATCATACACTACTGCAAATAATAAACTAAAGATGTCATCACAGGTAGAAAAACTTAAAATACATACAGATAAGAATAAAGATAAAATACAAAATAATCAATTCATTGATGGCCCCCCAAAAATTTGAGAGAACTGGGAAAGAAAGCACGGGAAACAAAGCAAAAGGAATAGAAACACCACTAAAAAGGAAGAAGAAATAGATATATTTTGGAAAATATTTATGAAGACCCTGTGGAACATATAACAAGGCGCTGAATGGATAGAAAACTAAATTGTAAGGAGTTCAAATGTAGAGGATATGAAATGGGATGAAGTAATGGCCAGATAAACTAAAACAAAATTAAGGAAAGCCCCTAAATGGAAAACATCAGGCCCAGATGTAATACCTAACTTTGTTAAAAGTATTAACATCTTTAGACTAAGATTTAGCCCTGATGAAGAATTACTTATATGTGCATCCTGATCATACACTAACCTGGTTAACAAGGGAAAGCAATACTGCTTCTTAAGAGTAAAGCTGTAAGCCATGCTAAAAACTATAAACCAATAGTTTGTCTTCATACGATGTACAAACTAAATACTTGATTTATCCAGACAGAGTTTATAGTCCTTTAGAAAAAAAAAACATTCATGGGTATAGAACAAAAGGGTACCAAAAGAAAGCCATATGGAACAAAGGATCATTTGTTACTAAATAAAGCCATATTAGAAAATTGTAAAAAGGGAAACAATTAGAGTACAGCATAGATAGATTACAAAAAAGCATTTGACAGCATTAATGGGTAAAGGAGTGCTTACAAATGTATAAGATACACCCTGCATTGATCAGTCACATTACAGGGACCATTAAATAGCAGCAAACCACTTTGCAGTTAAGCCATATCAAAGGGCAAATTATTATCCCAGGGATAAAAATTCAAAGGGGGATATTCCAGGGTGATTCTTTATCACTGCTGTTGTTTATGTCTTGCCTGTAACCCATTAAGCTGTTTACTTAACAGATTAGACCATAGTTACAAGTTGGCTCTCAGAAAACCATCTTGTATAAAGACTTCTCATCTCATTTTTGTGCATGACTTAAGACTATATAGTTCATAAAATGAGGAGCTGAAAGCACAGCTTGGCCATACCTGCAACCATTTCTCCAAATAATTATTTTTTTCTACTTCCCCATTTTCCTTCTTCAGGCCAGAAGGATACTCACTTAACTACAAGGTCCATAGTTTAGTACTAAGCTAACTGGCCTTGCGAGTCATTTTAAGCCTAGCCAATTATCCCCTGTGAGACTCAAACCCTGCACCTTGTGTTTGTAAGGCAAACACCTTAGCCATTGAGCCACCCAAGGAGTAACTTTGTTTAGATAAATTATATAAATCAGAGAATAATAACCAAAAAAGTGTAACAAGTCATAGAATGGAAACTCCACCTAATATCATAGTTCACAAATCACAAACCATAAAGCAAATTCACTCTTTCAAAGTCGCACTCTTCAGACCTCAGTTTATTACAACTGGAAAAAAAAGCATGTTAAGTACTTTCATCCTTAAAAACAATCAAAAAGAAGTTCAGCAGAACAATTGAAATGCTTTACTTCCTGCCTTTGTTTTTCAGTTGCAATAATGAAAGCACTTAACATGTTTTGTTTTTTTTGGTTGAAATAAACTGAGGTTTGAAGAGTGTAACTTTCAAAGAGTGGATTTCTTTTGTGGATTGTGATTTGTGAACCTCAATATTAGGTGGTATTTCCATTCCATGAGTTGTTAAGCTACTTTTTTTTGGTTATTAGTGAGTGTGTAGCTTTTCCCGGCTTGTAGTGGCATCCATCACAGGCTCTAAATAATAATACTCCATCTCTTCTTCTAATTAGATCAACTACAATGTCACTTTCTCCATCTGTCAAAGTTGTATCACTCATCTATCCCAAACAAGTGCTCCTTATAACAGTTGAAGGAGCCCAAGTCTTTCTCACTTTCCTAATTACTTCACTTCTCGATCTTATATGTAACAATATTTTCACAGTTGCTATGCTACTAACATAGTATACCATATTTCTTTATCAACCCCCTTCCCCTTTCTAATATTATTAGAGTTAAGCTGCCTCTTTTCATTATTTTAATTGTAGAAATTGTAGATAATACTACAGTATCTTTTTCAATGTTACCTCTCTCTTTGCTGTAAATGAGCTTGTGTCTATTTCTAATGAATGTTCAATACTGTATGTGCCTATGCAAGTAATGTACATGGTCTGTTCCTAAATGGTGTTTATGTAAGATATTGTAATTTTTTTTCTCATGTATGTATACTTATGTATATTTTGTATTCCTTCTGATAGACATAAAATACAGTTACATGCTATGTCAAAACTTTTGATAAATGGGCCTTCACTGAAAAAGGGGTTTATATCAATTGGATTTTCCTGGTAAACAAAGATAAAGAAAAAGAAGAAAGAAACTTTCTCAGATGATGTCATTTGGTGTTGATGTATTTGCAAAAGGAAGTTTAAAGCAGGAAAGTTGCAATATGAAGAAAATATCAATCTGGGACATGAATGTGATATGAAGGAACTTGAGCAAGAGGGTATGAATAAATATTTGGGAACTGATGAGGTATCAATAATAAAACATGAACAAATATGTATAAAATTCAGTAGGGAATACTTCAGAAGGCTAAAACTAGTACTGAAACAGCCTTGACATCTAGGAATAAAGTCCAAGCCATAAAATAATTTAGTCTTCCTGTTCTAAACTACAGTTTTGGAGTGACTGACTGACCCCAAAAGGTATTGGAACAGTTGGGCAAGAAAACAAGAAAAATGCTTCACACATATAAAATGATATATAAAAATCAGTGTATACCAAGATTAAATATTCCTTGTTCTGAAGGATGTAAGGGGCATCCTGAAAACTGATTATATGTATAGATCTGCAATTGTGGGATCGAATACATATGTACTGATCTCATCAGATCCAAACATAGTGAATGTTTTAAAACACGAGAAGTCGTCTAAGACAACTTCCTTGCTTAGTTTAGCGGAAGCATATCGGTGTCAAACAAGAATGGAAATCAAGTCAGATTATGACAAAAATCAGACAGCGCCTCAACCTGCCTAAAAAAATAAAGAATATAAGGAGAAGGATCAGATTAGAAAGAAATTAATGCGGAAAAGACATAAATATTTTGGCAAGTAGAAAGATCACCTGGAACAACCTCCCGTTAATCAGGATTTGAAGTGGAAATGGTTAAGGACCGGTGGAAGGATAATTAATGGCAGCCCAGGACAGTGGACTACATACACATTGGTTTACAATGTCCACTGCATGTGTGGATGAAGCAGATAAATGCGGGTTCTGTAAATAAAAGAGCTGGAAACAGTCATACATCTTGTTGCTGGGTGTGATGCACTCATGATAAAAAGCTTGTACACTGAAAGGAACAATAATGTGGTAAGGCTGTTGCACTTGGGATTAAGTAAACACTACAATAATGAAGTAGTTGAGAAGCACTATAACATACCTTTCAACCTCTTAGCCCAAGAAAGCTAGACAAAGCCAAAAATAACTTGGGGACAAATGCCAACAAATAGGTCAGATTTTAAATATTCCTCTTACAAACTTAGAAAGTCGAGAGAATAAAATGTTGTGAATTAGCATGCATTTTCTGAAGTATATGAAGTCCGAAACTTAAACATCTGTCATCATTTAGTGATTTCTATTGTCAGTGATTTTCCAGAAAAACATAGATTTTATGAGGAACAAAGTAAAAATATCAGTTAAAAATCTGGACATTCTGCAAAAATCTGGACAGCTAAGAGGTATGCATTGCAAATGTGAGTCACAAAACATTGTATAGAATGATGAAGCCTGTATCACATGGGATCTCCCAATAACAACAGTTTACAAAACAGATTTGAAAAAAACAGTGGTCCAGGAAAAAAAAGACAAACGTACCATTGATAATTGAAATTTCTACACCCAGTGATTATAGTGCCTTATGTACAGATAGACAAAGTCATAAAATACCAGGCTTTACAGACAGAAACAAGAGCAATATAGATGGAGGATACTCAGACAGTTCCAACAGTAGTAGCAGCAAGAGGTCTAATAAAAAAAAAATTACAGTCACATTTAGATATGCTACTGATACATTTAACTCAGAAAGAATTATAGAAGGTGTTAATTCTGGGCACATTATAGGTGCTACGAAGAGCACTTTTGGCTAGCATCAAACACTGAAGCAATATTAATTTCATAAACTTTAATCATATCCTGAATTAGGAATGGTATTTATTCCCAACATAGTATTTGAAATCCCACTTTAAATTACACAGTCTAGTGCTGACAATTTGCATTATTTAAATAGCAATACGAAATACATACTAGGATGCAGGAACCATCAGGAAATAGAGAAACATGTAAATAACATTTAAGCACAGTTACTAGCTGACAATAACCTGACAGTTGCTTACCCTCTCATTCCTTCAGTACAGGCTCAGTTTGTCTTTGAACTTTTCTCCATGCTGCTTCAAAGAATTCTACATTTTTTTGAGTGAAAAACTTTGGACCAGACACAATAAGTTAGACCACTCAGCTGTAACAATTAATGTAACCCTTATGTCTTATTCACGCCCATAGGAGAGTTGCTCCAAATTTCTGTTTTAAAATCAAATGGTAGCAAACCTTCTAAGGGTGGAGATGAGTCAGACTGCAGAAGGATGCTGATTGCTCTTTTGCCAATCACATTGGTTGTCATACAGAATGCACTGTTTTCTGGTTGAACATCCATTGTATTGAATAGATGTTTTGTCAGGGAGGGGTTTATTGAAACAAGTAAGTGGGATGTGTAGTAGGTGTGTGTTTGGATTAAGGTTAGATAATAGTATAGATTTTGTGTGATCAAGAGTGTTTTTAGGGTTGGTTATGGGATAGATTTAGTGTGTGTGTGTGTGTGTGTGTGTGTGTGTGTGTGTGTGTGTGTGTGTGTGTGTGCTAAGAATCAAAGTTGTCTTGTGCAGTTGTAGTGTCATGGGAAAGGTTTTTTTTTACTTTGGATGCAAGTTAGGGTTAGGGTTGAATGCATGACTAAGGTGGAGCTTGGAGACAAACCCCTACAAACAGGGTAATCAGTTACTTCTACAATGGTAGAATAATTACTTTCTGAATTTACAAGAAAAAAAAATCAAAGTCCGAACCATAAAGATACATTCCTGCAGTCTCTTTCCTCTCCACGTCTTCACTGAAAGATATTCATTTTTTTAACAGTCCACACAGATTCTTCCTTTCTTCAGAATAAGATTCAGAATCAGTGCTCCAGGTAACCCTTCCTCCTCATTAAGAGGCCAGCATCTCTAGTTTGGTAGAGTTTATACACCATTTAATTGCATAATTATATCTACTAAGTGAAACATGCAGTAATACAAAACATGTATACCTTCCTAAAATAGCAAGTCTATTACCATTTGCATTGTGTTTTAAAGTAGCAATTCCATTTACAGGTATTTACATCATAATTGTTACACATCATGCTGGAGAGAATCACAATTCTATATTTATATCTATATCTGTCTGTGTGCGTGCGCACATGTGTGTGTGTGTGTGTGTGTGTGTGTGTGTGTGTGTGTGTGTGTGTGTGTGTGTGTGTGTGTGTGTGTGTGTGTGTGTGTGTGTGTGTGTGTAGAAGATGAAGCAACAGTGTATAAGCAGATAAGATGACTGAAACACCCAGACGTTGACATCTGTTTTGTTGAAACAGATAGTTGACAGGTGTGTGAGATCAACAATCTCTGGGGTTAGAAAATATATCCTTTTCTGGGGAATGTGCTGTCTTGAAGTTATATTAGCATGGGTGTGGGGGCTGCAGGTGGCGAGGTTTATTGGACTTTATGTTGCTTCTGCGAGAGTATTCTCATTTATGCATAGTGACCTGTTGATGTTTGCATTGTTGGTGTTAGT
Organism: Protopterus annectens; assembly: GCF_019279795.1. NCBI lineage: Eukaryota > Metazoa > Chordata > Ceratodontiformes > Protopteridae > Protopterus > Protopterus annectens. The sequence goes on from NC_056739.1 coordinate 831,942,814, forward strand.
GACACTGACATTTGGATATGTTAGTTAAAGTAAGTACACCAATATATATGTGTATCAGTAAACTGTGAATGCTCATAAGAGTGAACACAGAAAAAGTGATCATTTTACAACAAACTATAAAATCATCGAACATCAAAGAAATTAAAACTATTTTTGCTGCACCCTCCACACTCCTTGTCAATTGTATATAAGTAACTCCAAGACCACACAGCAGTGGCGTAAGGGCAAATTCCCTTAACCTGCTGCAAGATAATCCAATGCAAAAGGCTGCATCTGAATCTCCATTTAACAGAATTCAGTCTCATGAGAGAGTGTTTGCTTTTCTTTTTTTTAATACAGTAGTAAAAAGCATCCACACATGTGAGTGTTCAAGTGTTCATACTTGTCAGCAACAAATATATATATATATATATATATATGGGTCTACCTGACAAGGTCGACAAGCCAAAACATCGACAACCAGTTTACCGACACCACATGACCGACAGTTCACAAACACGCAACCTCACATGCCCGACAACGAAATCACTGACACCACATAACCGACAGTTCACAAACACGAAACCTCACATGCCCAACACACCATAATAACGACAATCAACAAACAAAGCAAATCCCCTGTCCAAAAGCACACACACAACACAAGCACACCAAAATCCTTACAAACACACACTAAACCTCACATACACAACTATCTACAACCTTAACCCAAACCCTAACCCTAAGGTCCGTCACTATTGCACACTTACCTAACCCTAACCCTAACTCACTTAACCGCTAACCCAAAGACTATCACTACCGCGACACTTACCTAACCCTAACCCTAACTCACTTAACCCTAACCCAAAGACTGTCACTACCGCACACTTACCTAACCCGCGCCTAACCTAACTCACTTAACCCACCCCTATCCCTACAGACCGTCAATATCGCACTTACCTTACTCGCACCTAACGTCCGTCTACCGCATACTTACACAGCCTTTTCCCATGTCAGTGTTCTCAGCGTCTGTGTTTTCATCCGTCGGTCTTCTCAGTTGTCGATCTTCTGGCGTCGGTGTTCTCGGTGTCGGCGTTCTGAGCTGTCGACGTTGTCAGGTGGACCCATATATATATATATATATATATATATATATATATATATATATATATTTATGTATATATATATATTTATGTATATATATATATATATATATATATATATATATATATATATATATATATATATATCACACACACACACACACACACATCTATTGGAACAAAAACGCTTTGAAAGCACAGCTGCATCTTGCTAAATATTCGACAAACCAAAAAGACAACTTGGTATAAAATGTAAGCGCTTTCTTTCTTTTAATGTTTAGAACTTCATCAGAAAATAAGACAACCTCTGACTAACAGTTTAAATCTAATCAGGAAACACATCACGCTTCATCAGTCCAATCTGAAAATTACCTTAATCCTCCTAAAACAGGACCTTAATATATTGATCATAGAATCATAGGAGGTTGCTAGGCTAATGGCCTTAGGGCCCTTACAAGCCTAGCCAAGTTCAAACCTTATTCCCAAGAGTGTCTGTTTGAAGCAGACACTAAAATTGGAACCTATTTTCCCTGTCCAAGAGGGACACAGGTGGAACCCCCGGGGTGAATTTCCTATTACCCATCCGATCATCCAAAGTGCACTTAAATAGGGTGAATGAAGGGCTCTGTTTAACATGAATTGAAAGCCTGTTCCAAAGGTGAGGCAGCCTCTGGGAGACACATCTGTCCCTCCAGCAGGTTATGTTGAAGTTGCATATCAAGTTGAAATCCTTAGAGTGAGTGACCTGTGTGCCATTTGACTTGCGAATGTGCACCATTCCTATTAAAGCTGTATGACACAGAGTAAAATGACAATGATTTCAGTCTGTCCACATATGGCAGAAGCTGGAGACCAATAATTTTCTTTGTAAGGAATCTTTGTAGTTTCTCCAATTGCTGCAGGTGGTCAGAAAGAAACATACCAAATGTACTGTTGCACTCTATTATTGGCCCGATGAGGAAAGAGTACAGGGGGTTATAACCTCTTTTTTCCTGGAAGCAATTCCTTTACTTATAAGATAAGCAATATAAGGGTCACCTTCAAACCTTTTTTAATAAACATACCTTTGACAAATCACAGTTCAACTTAATTATATACATATTATATGTTGACTTTTTTTAAGCTTTGACCATTATGCACAGGTACTTATTACATGCATTTGTACTATATTTATACTTATGTTTTTTATCATGCTTTTATGTAGTTTTATTGGATTATGTAACCTATTAATTTCTACACCTTTAAAGCTCTGCAGTAGTTTAATTGGTGTGATCACGAGCAGTGATGCTTTTTATTTAAGTCTTGTCAATGAATTTGTTTTTATGTCTGATGAAGTGTTCATTATATAAACACAAAAGCACTCACAGTTCTGGAATAAATTGTTTTTTTAACAGAAGTGTCAGCCTTCACCTTGTTTGCTATTTCTGCAGTTTGTTCATTTGGAGTTCGTTTTTTTTCTCTGTAGAAGGCTTTGTCTCTGTATTTTTCTGTTGTTACAGTGGTAAGCAATATAAAATGCCCTTCTTACCACTGTAGAGACATGGTGATCAAAGGTAAGGTTGCTGTCAACCTGTGTGCCCAGGTCTCTCACCACTGAATGGGTGCGTAGGGTATTGCTATTGATGTGGTAGTTTGCAGGAACATAACCCTTGCCAAAGGGGATAATAATGCTTTTTTTTGCATTTAGTTTAAGACCATGACTTTGTCACCAATCATTAGTCTTTGTATGTTCCTCTTGCAGGATGTTGACATCGTTAGAAGACTCAATGTCTGCTCCCAGTTTGCAGTCATCAGCAAACTTTGTCAGCCACAGACCTTTAGTTTTTGCCTGGACTTTGGAGAAGTAGATTCTGAACAGTAAAGGCCCCAGAACTGACCCCTGTGGAACACCACTGGTTATGGGTCTGTTGAAGGAGGTGGAATCCCCTATTTTGACTGTATGAATTCCATCAGTGATCCAGTTCGCAATCCACCTGACTATATATGGGCTGATACCAAACTGGGAGAGTTTATCAATGATGCCTGAGAGAGAGATTGTGTCAAAGGCCTTGGCTATGTCTAGGTAGGCTGCATGCACAGATTTACCCTTGTCTGGGACTTTGGTAATTGTCTTGAAGATGTCCAACAAGTTTGACTAGCATCACCTCCCCTTGACAAAGCCAAACTGGGTGGGATCAAGCATTTTGAGATTTCCTATATCTTTATTGATAAGGTTCATGATGATTCTATCCATGGTCTTACAGATAAGCCTGGTTAAGCTAATGGTCTATAGTTCCCAGGGTCAGTGGATACAGCCCCTTTGTGCAAAGGGATGACAGTAGGTATTTTCTATTGCTCTTGGATGAAGCCAGTGCTTAGGCTGTGATTGAAAAGAGTACCCAGTGGTGTTGCTAATTCCTGTTTTAACTCATGTAGAACACAGCCTGGGATGTTATCTGGTCCCATAGAGGCTGTGTATTTGGCCTTGGAGAGGGCGTTTAAGTCCTGCTTCTTAGAGATACTAGGTGGTGGGATTGTTTGGGGTACGTATGACTGGGACAGGAGGGGATGAAGTTTTCACTGAACCTGTCAGCCAGCAGGTTTGCTATATCCAGAAGTTCTGTATATGTAGTAGCATTAACTAGAAATTCAGTACAAATCTAGGATTTTCCTTTGAGGATACGGATGTAACTAAAGAACACCTTATGGTTGTCCTTAGTTGTGGAAGCTAATTTGGATTTGTAGTTAGCTTTGGGGGACTTCACAAGGAGTCTTATTTGCTTGTTTGAGTTCAGGAGAAAATGTTTCCAGTTTTGAGTCCAGTTCTTCCTACTCTAAGACAGTAATTTCTTTCTCTTATTGTATAGCTTGTTAATGGCAGGTGTCCACCAGGCAGGTTTGTTCTTTCTTGAAGATCTTACTTTGGTCTGATCAGGTACAGCAGAGTCAATACAATTGTACAGATGTTTATAGAAAATACTGGTGTATAACCCAACATAGGTGTCTGTTCCATCTGTGGCGGGAGGGGCTATGAAGCTATTTATGCCATCTCATAAGAGGTAGTAATTGGTCTTGGAGAAATTTCATAATCTAGTTGCTGCTATGGGGGGGTTCTGGTGTTATAGTTACCACTAATGAAATTGATTTCTGGTCAGATCTCACCAGGGAGGGCAGTACACTGGGGGTGGTGCAATAGTGTCCCATGTTGGTGAGCACCAGATCTGGGATATTTGAGCCCCTTGTGGGGGTATCAATCAGCTGATCCAGGGCATTGGAGTTAACAAAAATCTAAGACCCCTTGAGCAAGTAAGTTAGAGCATGTATAATTTAGCCAGTAAATGGATGGGTAATTAAAGTCTCCCAAAACCAGGGTGTTTGGTTGTATCATGATTGACTCAAGTAGATGCAAGCAGGCTGAGTGAATGTCCTGTTTCATGAAGGGGTTCCTATAGCTGGAAATTACTTAAAGAGGGATCTTACCAACAGTCAATTGCACCCGAAGCAATACCAGGGAACTGTACTGTGTAACCAATCTAGAGATGTATTTATCTTTAATCAGTAATGATTGATACACCACCTCCTTTTGTTCTTGCAGCTTCAGTTTGTGGTCTAAATGTGTGGAAGTAAATGTGACCCAATATGGCTGGGGTGCTCTCCGCAGCTTTAAACCATGTGTCTGTGACTGCACAAATGTCAGTATCGTCCAAGGTAAGGACTGTTTCCAGTGAGTGCAGTTTCAGGTTTAGACTCCTAGCATTTATCAGCATGACCTTGAGGTTGTTTTTAGAGGGTATTTTATATCAGGAATTTTATTCTTGTGACATTGTCTAAAAAAGGCACTATGGAGGTGGCAAGAGCATTAGCCAGTAGCCAAAATCCCAGGAGTGACAGATATGTTCATAGGTTGGTACTAGGCTATCGGCCCTAGGGCCTATACAAGCCTAGCCATAACAATTCCCTGGACATTTCTTCCCACAATATTTACTTCCCTGGACACCTGTTGAGCAGGGCGACTGACTTGATCACCGGGGTGAATTTCCTATCTCCCATCCAGTCGTCAAGGTTCCTTTTGAAGAGAGACAAGGAGGTGCTCTGCTTGACATGTATGGGCAGTTTATTACAGAGTATGGGGAGTCTTTGGGTCAAGAACCTGTCCCTCCAGCATGTTTTGTTCACTGTGATGATAAGGTTTAGATCCCTGGAGCATGTGGCTCTATGGGATTGGGATTTCTTTAAGTAGAGCATGTCCAACAGCTCAGGACCTGTCCCTCCAGCATGTTTTGTTCATTGTGAGGATAAGGTTTAGATCCCTGGAGCGTGTGGCTCTGTGGGATTGGGATTTCTTTAAATGGAGCATGTCCAACAGCTCAGGGTTTGACATGGCCTTGTATGTTAAGCAGAGATCACCTCTGAGTAGATGATATGCCACAGAGTATAGCTGGAGGTTTTTAAACAGTCAGCATAGGGCATCTGCTTTAGGCCTGTGATTCTTTTAGTGAGGTATTTCTGCAGCCTTTCCAGCTGTTGCAGATGTCTTGTGAGGTACCTACCAAATGGGGCGTTGTACTCTATAATGGGTCTAATGAGGGATGAGTACAGTGGGACAATGACCTCCTTTTTTTCTGGATGAAAAGCCCTTAGTGATGAGGTGTGCCACATAGAAGGATTTCCTGACTGTTGTGGCGATGTGATTATCGAAGGTGAGACCACTGTCCACCTGAGTCCCTAAGTCTCTCATCATGCTTTCGGTGTTTAGTGTACTGCCACCTATATGGTAATTCATGGGTAAATGTTTTTTCCCAAAGGGACTAGCTATACATTTCTTGGCATTAAGCTGGAGCCCATGGATATGGCACCAAACATCTGTTTCTGTAAATCCCTTTTGTAGAATATCCACATCATTTGGGGATTCAATAATGGCTCCCAGTTTGCAGTCATCTGTGAACTTTGTTAGCCAGAGTTCCTTAATGTTGGCCTGTACTTCAGAGAAGTAGATGCCAGACAAGAGTGGTCCCAGGACTGAACCCTGAGGTACTCCACTTGTCACTTGTCTGGAGTTGGATTTGGAGTTGACTACTTTTACAGTCTGGGTTCTGTCAGTAAGCCAGTTGGCAACCCATCAAGTGATGTAGGGATTTATGCCCAGCTTAGTAAGTTTTTCTATGATTCCAGAGTGGGGGATGGTGTTGAAGGCCTTGGTGAGGTCCAGAGAGGCTGTGTGGACCGCCTTACTCTCGTCCACAGCTCTGGAGACTGATTTGAAGAAGTCAATCAGGTTCAGTAGACATGATCAGCCCTTCACAAACCCAAACTGGGTGGGATCCAGTGTTTGAAGGTTGCCAATATCTTTGTTTATAAGTTCCATGATAATGCATTCCATGCCCTTGCAGATCAGGCTCATCAGACTGATGGGACGGTAGTTCCCGGGATCCAAGGTGGATCCTCGCTTGTGGAGTGGGATAACTGTAGCTGTGCTCCACTCAGTGGGCACAAAGCCTGAGGTGAGGCTATGATTAAACATAACACTTAGGTGAGGTGCCAGTTCATTTTGTAGTTCATGTAGTACACAGCCCAGGATGTCATCTGGTCCCATGGATGCTGTATTCCTAGCTTTGGAGAGTGTGGTTTCTACCTGTGTGGCCATGATTACCAGAATTTGGCAATCTTTTGGTATTGAGATGGGCCCTTTAGGGGGTGGGGGGTGAAGTTGGCACTAAATTGATCTGCCAGAGTATTGGCAATATTCTTGGGATCGGTATATTTAATGCCATTTTGTTGTAGCTCAGTGCAGATCAAAGCATTGCCATTTAGATTCTTGACATAACTATAGAATGCCTTGTGGCTGTTTTTGGAATCTTTAGCAAATTTATTTTCGTAAAAAACAAGAGAGGCAAAATGACATGACCACACTCTAGTTTATTGTTAGTGCTTTCATATAGCAAATGCTAATACTTCTTCAGACCTTTGCCTCTCTTGTTGTTTTTTCCAGTTTTTAGTTGGTTCATTTTGTTTTTTCTTCGTTCAAATTTATTTTTGTAACTAGCCTTGGAGGATTTTATGAGGGATCTCAGCTTCTTACTGAGGCTGGTAAGGGAGTTTTTTGCATCCTGGGATTTTCCTCTTTTCTGCAACAGTTTCTTCCTTCTGTTGTATAGTTTGTTTATGGCAGGGGACACCAGATTAGCTTCCTTTTTTTGGAGAAGAGTGTCTTGGTTCTATTTGGGATGGCACAATTCATGCATGAGTGGATGTGCTCGTACAGTGCCTTAGTGTAGGATTCAACAATCGAACTTTCAGTTCCTGTCTGCATGGGTGTCGTGAAGTTTGTCACTTCTAACTTGAGTAGCATGAAGCTGGCTTCGGAGAAATTTTTTACAAATGTTTCCTTACTGGGGGGTGGGGGTGGGATGTGAATGTCAAGGGTGATTAGCTTATGGTCAGACCTGAGCAATGAGGGGGTGACCACTGGTTTGGAGCATCTATCTCCAATGTTGGTAATGACCAGGTCTAGGATATTGAAGCCCTTGGTGGGACAATGGATTAGTTGATCCAGGGCATTGGAATTTATGAATTCCAAGAACCGTTGGGAAAAGGTGTTGGTACCCAAGTAGTTTTCCCAGTTAATGGCAAGGTAGTTGAAATCACCCAGTATTAGGGTGTTTAGTTGTATCTTAATATTTTCCAGTATGTTTAGAAAGGGATAGTGAGAATTTTGGGACATGGTGGGGGAGCTGTAGCAAGATACAATTTGGATTGTAGTCTTACCTAGTGTTAGTTACACCTGAAGAATTTCAGATGCATTGTGTTGGGCAACTAGCTTGGAGGTGTGAATATCCTTGGTGAATATGGACACTCCTCCACCTTTAGTGTTTCAGTCTTGGTTTGGTGGCCAAAAAGTGTGGCAAGAGTAGTAGCCTGGTATTGCAGGGGTGCTCTCTGGAGCCTTGAACCAGGTCTCGGTTACTGCACAGATATCAATGTCTCTATTTTTAGGAGTGCCTTGAGAGAGTGCATTTTGAGGTTTAGATTTCTAGCATTGAGTAGCATTACCTTCAAATTTTGCATGCTTGTATCTGTTACGGTGTTGGTTTTGTCCTTTGAACCTTGCCTAAAAAAAGGTACTATAGGGGTGGCAAGAGCTTTAGCCAGTAACCTGAATCCCAGGGGCGACAGGTGCAGGCCATCTCTGGCAAAGCATCGTGGTCAGACAGACAGATACTGGATCCCCTTTGAATGACACCAGAAGTTTAGCCAATTGTTGAAGTCAATCATTTTTTCCTTGTACTGTGGTATCATTCAGGGCAAAAGCAGGATGCTACTCAGGGCTAGGGTCATACCTGTCTGGATCACATGATCCAAGAACTCTTCCATGTCTCTTTTCATGTAGTCCAGGGAGGTACTTCTCAAGTCATTCACTCCAACATGCACAATGACAGAGTCGTATTTGTACTTGTTGAGGAGTGACTTAAGTGCATGCATTATGTGGCAGACCCTGGCACCCGACAGGCAGCTGACAGTAATTTTCTCCTTGTTCAGCCTAGTGCGTTGGACATCATTGTGACTGACTATAGAGTCACCTGTGACTAAAGTGTTGGGTATGTTGTCTTGCCTTAGGGGCTGTTGTTGAGTGGCACACTGGTGTTGTGAGCTATGTGTCACTTTGGTTGTGACTGGTGTTTGTTTGCATTCAGCTTCAGAGGTCCTTGTTGCTTGGGCAGGTTAATGTTAAGGGCCTCTGCATAAGTGGGTTTAGTGTTGCTATGTGTGGGTGTTGATGGTATGGGTTTTGAAGGGCTATGTGCTGCTTGAGGTGTAGTGCAGGTGTTAACCTTCTCCTCTTGACTGTCTAGCACAATCTTGGCTGGAGAGAGCTTTGCTTCCAGTTTGGCTATGTAAGTGCATCTCTCACAGGTTGTAGTGTTGGGTGGTAGGAGGAGAGGGTTGTCTGTGTACATGAGGTAGTTGCTGCATTGCCCCAGTATGCCCAGATTCACCAGGTGGACAGGAGAAATCACTGGAAGCTGACCCTTGGACATGCCTGTTTAGGTACTTTTTTTGTAAAGTACAAGTGCTGTTTTCCCTTACCTTTGCAAGGTACTTTGCAATTATAGGCTGTTTAGTGCCTACAATTAAATTATCCTTATTAACAAGGAGAGTTGAGTGCTTGTATCAGTTTAAGGCTTCCTAGTGCTTTCCAGCAGGTTCTAGAGCAGGTGTTCAGATTTTAGTGCTACTACTGAGAAACCAGCTAGTTCTAAGGGGAAATTTGAAGAGCAGACTTTCTGGCACCTGGAATAGTTTAATTGTAGCCCAGCGGTGCTGCACTATGTGAAAAATGTGCAAATAAGCATTTTTAAGCCAGAAAATTGAATGGTTTAGAAATCAGCCCAGAATGGCTAATAAAATTACAATTTCAGAGCTGGAAACCACTCCTCTAGTGTTAGACAGTACAATGCTCACCACTCCCACTGGTAAGCAGTAGGACTTCCCTCTAGCACAGCAAGGTCTGGATAGCTCTGAACACAGAAAATAAAGTCCTGAAACCAGCAAAGCCTGGGATCCGGAGTATACTAGCTAGGAAAAGTGGGAAACGAGCAAACAATTTTTTTTTTGGTTAAAACAGGCTAAACAATGCAATAATGCATTAAATAAACACATAAAATGCTAACGCACTTGAGTGTGTAGCCCTAAACAGTAAATGTAATTAAAACTCTACAAAATTAGCAATTTAAAACTTTTTAAATGAAGCAAGGCAAGTACACAACTGAAAAATGATTTAAGAGGCAGTAATACAGTAGAATATGTAGCTAGTCTACATATACAGAAAAGCAGCTAAAACAACACTAAAACAATTCAGATGCAGTGCAACGTAGAGCACTTGAGTTGTAGCAATATTAAGTCAAATACAGTTTTAATAAATCCACTAAAATATACTCTATATTTCCAAAATGTTTGAGAAGCACAGTCAGAACACAAAGAGATTCAGGCAAACCTCTGGCAAAGCATCGAGGTTTGTCGAACATATCATTCCAGGCTGACAGATACTGAATCCCCTTAGAATGACACCAGAAACTTAGCCAATAGCTGAAGTCAATTGTTTTTTTATTTGTACTGTGGCATCACCCTAGGCGAAGGTAAAATGCTGCTAAAGGCTAGGGTTATACCTGCCTGAGACACATAATCAGAGAGCTCAGTCATGTCTGTCTTCATATAGTTCAGTGAGGTACATCTCAAGTCGTACACACTGACATGGACTACGATGGAGTCATAACAGTACCTGTTGTTGAGGGACTTAAGTGCATGTGTGATATGGAGGATCCTGTCACCTGACAGAGAGCTGACCATGATCTTTTCCTTATCCAACCTGGTGAGAGAGACATCTGTGTGTCTCACAATCGAGTCACCTATAACTAAGATGTAATTCCCTCACTTTTGCAGTCAAATCTACTTTTTGGAATTAAAGTGTAGTCTAAATGTTTAAAAAATATTGTTGGTAATATTTACAAATCTACAGTGCTTGTGATTATGACAAGGAAATGTCCCAAAGAGGTGATCAACAGATACATTTCTAAATGACTTGGTCTATTCTAACATTTGATTTAAGTTACTACACTTTCTGTAAATAAACTGTAATTTCTGACTAACAATTTTGACTAAGTCAGGGTTACCCCAAAATCACTTTCCAATTATCATTTACAATTTTTCGGATTTAAAAATCATTCAAACTCATAGGAATCGAAAAGATGAAGTTGTGGGGTTATCCTGAGGCCAAATTAAAATTGATTGCTCAAAATATTATAGCAACTAGGCTGACCAAGTTCCCTCCCATTCTTCTCAGTGGCTTTGTCCCTAGAAGTGACACTGATGCTGGTTCCGACCATTATAAGATCTCCTTTCCTATGTTGATCAGAAACTGCCTGTGTTCGCATAAGTTTCCTCTGAGTGCTCTGGTTTCCTCCCACATTCCAAAAACATGCAGTAGGTGGACTGGAGACTCTAAATTGGCCATAGGTGTGAGTGTGTGGTGTTGGTGAATTACTGTAGCAAGGCTAGCTACTTGATGGTGTAAATCTTGGCTCTAGATGATTGTCCCTGCTAAAGTGATCCCCCAACTCCATGCACAAAAATTGGAAAAAGAGGTTGTGGAGGGATGGATATATATATATATATATATATATATATATATATATATATATATATATGTAGAGAGAGAGAGATCTAAATTTCACTGACTACAAAAAATACTTTAAGACACAACTAATTTAATTCTACTGTAAAGCAAAAAGTGAGTATATGTACTAGTTAAAAAATGCAAATTGCAGTCTGTTAACTAAAACCCGATCAAACATTCCAACATTATTTGTCTAAACAGCAGTAGTAGTAAGTTGTAGGACAAGAGGCAGGGTTAGGGGTAGCATGCATTAGGAAGGTAGGCAGAGGGGTGAATATCTGCACCTGCCTCTTACCCCAAATGTACCCCTTACCTTACCTTACAAAATCCCTTTCTTTCTCACTATTACTGCACCAGACATTCAGGTAAACAGCACACACAACAATAAAACTTCTTAACAGCATAAAAAGTTGTAGCAAGCAGCATTTGCTGCCATTTGTGCATAGTTTGAAGGACAGGTACTTTTTACCTAAAGCAGAAGAGAAGCCCAAGTCTCACAACTGCTTAAATGAGAGTCTGTGCAAAAAAACTGTAACAAGGACCTTACCAAAATGTATTTTAAGAGTTTTGCAAAAGAATAATATGAATTGTGTACATAACAGCACTTTGATCAGCCCAGTCTTCCCCCAAATGTAATCCTTAGTTGTTAATCATTAGCAGCAGCTCTGTTGTGGCTGCATAAATGACAGTTTGTGTAAAGAACTGAAGGAAGAAGCACCTTGCTAGATTAGCAAAATGTGTAAGCAAGCAGCACCTCGCTAGATTAGCAAAATGTGTAAGGTGTGTATTAAAAGGTCACAGAGTGCTATAATTCATACTGCTCCCCCACCCCTTTTCTTCCTGTTCAACTCTGGTTTAGATGGGGATGTTTCTAAGAGTGCTCTATAAAGCTATTATAGGGATACCACCTGTCCCACTTTGCAAGGGACAGTCCCTCTTTGGGCAGTTGTGTCCTGCATAAAACTTGAAAAAATGGCAAATGTCCTGAGATATTAGGACAAACATATTTCTTATATTTAATGTAATAGTTGCATAAAACAGTTATTCTGTTTCTGAAACACCTAAATGTTATAAGAAACCGAATAATCAATTAAAATGCTACAAGAATAAGCATTATTGTAGGCAAAACAGTGAAGTTCTGTCCTTTGTACTGTCTGTGGGTATGTTTTGCCTTGCAAAATCTGACATTTGCACAAAAAATGTCCCACTTTGGGCATTTGAAAAGGTGGCAACCCTAAGCTATTATGAATAATGATAGGTATTTATCAGAGGCTGACATAAACTTTTCTTTTCCAAGCCATGAACCTATGTCTTTTCCAGCCCCCTGCTATAAAGCACGCTTTGGCGGGCTTTTCCAGCTATTGAGAACTCAGCACAGCTCCTCGTGGTGGCCAGCAGTGTTCCTCTAGCAGCAGAGACCAGAAAAGACTACCTTTCCAGATTTTAAGTATTTTTCTTGGCTTTTTTTGACTTTTTGTGCCTTTCGACTACTGTTTCTGCTTATTTTATCAAAGTTTGCACTGTTTTTACTGTGTTTATAAGCTAAAACTGTTTACTGCACTTGCTAGTTTAAGTTTTGCCTAAAAGTTAAACTACAGGCTAATACACTCAAGTGTACTAGCTTTTGATAGCATTTAATCGAAAATCATAGCATTTATTGTGTTTTCTGCTTTTCTGTAAAAAAAACTTGAAAAAACAAAAAAAATATCCTTGCTTTCCATACTTTCCTAACTAGTGTTCCAGAGACCAGATTTTGCTGATCCCTGGGCTTTGTCTTGGTTCCTGTTTTCTCCATTTTCCTTGTTTGGTCAAGGGGTAGTTTCTTTACTCACTAGTGGGAGTAGGGAGTACTGAGCTGCCTGTTTGTCCTCAGAGGAGTGGTTTAAGGCAGTAACTTGTAGTTTATTGGCCATTTTGGGTCATTTCCTGTCTTTTCCAGCCCCCTGCTATAAAGCACGCTTTAGTGCAATTTAGAGCGGAGTTGCCACTGTTGCACACTAGGGCAGCTCGGTTAAGCAGGTTTAAACTATTCGGCTACCTAAAGTCCACTCTTCAAATTTTCCCTTGAAACTACCTTCCTCGACCTATACTACTGATCTAATCAGCGTATCCTATAACTAAAAAGATCATCTCTACTTGACTCTAAGTAGACTATTCTCTATCTGTTAAACCTAGCACTTGCTCCTACAGTACTTATTACCTTGATACGGCACTCTTATAGATAGCACCCCAAAAGGCAACCCCCATTTCTCGGTCACCCACATCCCCGGAATCTTTTTAAAGTTTTTGTCTATCCTTCTAGCATGTCGAGGGATCAGTTGCTAGTGTCCTCTCCTGCTCAGCTGGTGAACCTGGGAATATTGAGGCAATGTTACAATTGCCTCATGTACACAGACAACCCTCTCCTCCTCCCACAAAACACAAATACATGAGATGCAACTATACGGCCAAACTGGAGGCTGAGCTCTCTCAACATAGGACTGGCAAGACCAGTCAGGAGGAGAAGGTTACCACACACACTGTAGACCCAGTCTCACATAGTACCATTACAACCTCAAATCATACACATAAACACACAAAGACATACTGGAGGCTCTGATCAAAATATACCAAAACAGCAGAGGCCACCAAAGCAGACACCCAAACAACCACCACCTCAGAACACAACACCTGCAACACATAGACCTCACAGTCAGAGTGTCAAACAGTCACAGCCCTTAAGGCCAAACACAATGCCAGACACACTAGTCATTGGTGACTCCATAGTCAGACACACTGACGTCCCGCTCACCAGACTGAGTAAGGAGAAGGTCACAGTAAGCTGTCTGTCGGGCGCTAGAATCCGCCACATAACGCAAGCACTCAGGTCTCTCAACAGCAGGTACAAATACGACTCAGTCATTGTCCACGCTGGTGTAAACGACCTGAGACGTACCTCCTTGGACTACATGAAAAGAGACATTGAGGAGCTCTCTGATTATGTAGCCCAGGCAGGTATGACCCTGACCTTGAGCAGTATCCTACCTTCACCAAGAATGATGCCACAATACAGAGATAAGATGATCAGCTTTAACAATTGGCTTAAACACTGGTGTCATTCAAAGGGGATCCAGTATCTGTCTGCCTGGGATGACATGCTGGACAAGCCACGCTGCTTCGCAAGGGACGGCTTGCACCTGTCACCCCTGGGATTCCGGATATTGGCAAAGGCTCTTGCCACCCCCATAGTGCCTTTTAGGCAAGGCTCAAATTCTAAACCTACCACCCTAGAACACAAAAAGGAAAAAACTAAGGGTAATGCTGCTCAATGCCAGAAGTCTAAATCTCAAAATGCACGCACTCGAGGCCCTTCTCAGTATGGAGAACATCGATGTTTGTGCTGTGACAGAAACCTGGTTCAAGGCTCCTGAGAGCACCCCAGCTATCAGGTTTTACCTCATATCATGTGTTCCGGCCCCAAAATCAGGAAAATACCAAGAAAGGAGGGGGGGTATCCATATTCATCAAGGACACCCACACCTCAAGACTGGTGGCAACGCATGATGCATCGGAGACCATCCAGGTGCAATTAACCGTAGGCAAGACTGCTCTGCAAATTGTAGCATGTTACAGGCCACCCTCACAAACTCAGGAACCTCATATGGCCTTCCTGAAAACACTAAAGGGGATAAATGTATCACCAAACACCATCATACTAGGTGACTTCAATTACCCAAATATAGACTGGGAACACTACTCAAGCCCAAATACCCTAGCCCAAAAGTTCCTGGAATTCATAAACTCAAATGCCATGGAACAACTAGTCACCATCCCCACAAGAGGAGATAACATACTTGATCTCATCATCACGAACATGGGAGCACAATGTTCAACACCGAAGTATACCCTCACTGGTGAGATCAGATCACAAACTAATCTCACTGGAGGTCCTCATCCCACCCCCACCTGAAATAAAAAGACCACAGTAAAGAACTTCTCAAAGCCGACTTCACACTTCTAAAGACTAGTGTGGTCTCCTTTAAGGCCCCGAGCCGGCGGAAAACAGTACTCAAGCCGCTGAATCACTTACAAATGCCTTCTACCAGCACCTGCAGGACTGCATGGATAAGGCAATCCCAAGCAAAACAAAGACTCTTTGTACCAAAGGCAAGCGTCAGTCTGGTGGACCCCAGCCATAAACAAACTCTACAACAAAAGGAGGAAGCTACTACAAGATAGAGCAAAATCCTTAAAAGGTAAGACACCCTTGATCACTATAAGTAAAAACTAAGAGCTCTCATAAAATCATCCAAAGCAAATTTTGAGAGAAAAATAGCTAAA
Source organism: Protopterus annectens (assembly GCF_019279795.1). Classification (NCBI taxonomy): domain Eukaryota; kingdom Metazoa; phylum Chordata; order Ceratodontiformes; family Protopteridae; genus Protopterus; species Protopterus annectens. Next base: position 831,958,366 of record NC_056739.1, read on the forward strand.
GACTCAAAAGACAATCATAAGGCCTTCTTTAGCTATGTTAGAAATCTAGGAGGAAACTCCCAGATATGCTCAGAACTAGTTCAAAATGATGTGAAGATTACTGATCCTACAGACATTGCCAACATACTAGCTGACAGGTTCAGTGCAAACTCCCCCCCAAAAGGAGAGATATCTATACCAAACGATTGCAGCCCCCAAACATCTCCAGCCCAAGTGAGAACTGCTCTCCAAAGCAAAAACACAGCATCCATGGGACCTGATGGTGTCCCCGGCTGTGTGCTCCACGAACTCAATGAGGAATTAAACCCACAGCTAGGACAGCTGTTTAATCAAAGTCTTACCTCTGGATACGTGCCCAGGAGTGGCGCACTGCAACTGTGGTCCCACTTCACAAAGGCGGTGCCTCCACCGACCCTGGAAATTACCGGCCCATTAGCTTGACAAGCCTTATCTGCAAAGCCATGGAGAGGATCATAATGGACCTCATAAATAAAGACATAGGGAATTTGCAGACTTTGGATCCAACCCAGTTTGGCTTTGTCAAAGGCAGATCATGCCTTTTAAACTTGGTTGACTTTTTCGAAACAGTCACCAAAGCCATTGATGAGGGAAAGGCAGTCCATACAGCCTACCTCGATCTGGCTAAGGCCTTCGATACAATACCCCACTCGGGTATCATTGAAAAACTCATCAGCTTAAATGTTAACCCATACATCACAAGATGGGTTGCAACCTGGCTAAGTGACAGAACCCACAGGGTCAGAGTTGCTGGCGCCATGTCAGACTCAAAGCCTGTCACAAGTGGTGTCCCACAGGGCTCAGTCCTGGGCCCACTCTTGTTTGGCATCTACTTTTCCAGTACAAGCAAACACAGGAGGGTTATGGCTGACAAAGTTTGCAGATGACTGCAAACTGGGCGCCATAGTAGAAAACACATCTGACACAGATATCCTTCAGAAGGGTCTCACAGAAATGGATAACTGGTGCCAGAGCCACGGCCTAAAGTTAAATGCCAAAATATGCATAGTCATACCCTTCGGGAAAAACAAGGTTACCCCTAGCTACCAAATAGGTGGCAATCCACTGAGCACAGAAGAAGTTATCAGGGACCTGGGGACCCAGGTTGATAGTAGTCTGTCATTCGACACCCATGTAGCTAAAGTAGTTAGGAAGACCTTCTACATTGCCCACCTTATCATGAAGGGATTCTCATCTAGATCAAGGGAGGTTATAGTCTCCCTTTACTCATCACTCATCAGACCAATGATTGAGTACAATGCCCCATTCGGAATGTATCTGACCCGACACTTGCAGCAGCTGGAGAGGCCACAAAAGTTCCTCACCAAAAGGATAACAGGTCTCAAAAATCTATCCTATGCTGCCCGACTGAAAGAACTCCAGCTCTATTCAGTCGCCACCGCTTGCTCAGAGGTGACCTTTGCCTAACATACAAGGCCATGTCAAACCCAGATTTGATGAATATGCTTCACCTCAAAAAATCTAGATCCATCAGAGCCACAAGGGCGGGAGACTTAAACAATGACACAGCTATTAATAGGACGTGCTGGAGGGATAGATTCATCACCCAAAGACTCCCTATGCTGTGGAACAAAATCCCGGTACATGTGAGGCAGAGCACCTCGCTGGCCTTGTTCAAGAGAAATCTTGACCAATGGATGGGAGATCGCAGATATACCCCAGGGATTACCTCAGTGTCACTGCTCGACAGAGGCACAGCAAAATAATGGGTATAGTTCCCCATACTAAAGGGGTGGCGTAAGCCACAAAACGATGGGCTAGGCTTGTAAATGCCCTCGGGCAGATAGCCTAGTATGAACCTATGAACCTATGAACCTATGTACCTTAGCAGGATATCTATGCTGATTTTGAGGGCCCTTTCATGAATTCATTGTTATTAATGTGAATGAATTCATTCTCAAAGGGGCCTGAACTAATCTGAATGTATTCCACAATGTCAATAAATGTACCTCCATTAAAAGGGCAATGTCTACAAGAAATGGCTTGATGGAGTAAATCATTGCTGATAATAGTCCACAGTTCACTTAAGAATAATTCAGAACATTTGTGAAGGAAGCAAAATGGCAGAGACTGATTTACATTTGCTGTCTGCAACCTGGTGATGAAACAATTGTTATGTATATGTGTTTGTGTGTGTACATGTGTGTCCTGTGATATACTGGCATCATATCCAAAATTGGTTTCTCTGCCTTGCACCGGGAGTAGTCTACTTTTCTTCCATGACCCTGAATCGGAGACGTGTAATCAGAGAATGAATAAATGAATGAACCAGACCAGTTTCTTTACTGTCAGTGGGGAACATGACTATTGTATAGTAGAAAAATGAAAGAAGAACATAGCTCAGCAAATGTTTGACTTTTGAATTTTGAGTATAATATTCAGCTGTCCCTGTATCAGCTGTGTGGGTATCATATTTACCATTTCTGTCTGTGATAATGCTGAGATTTTTTCAGATAAAATCTGAATGTTACAGAATATCCCTGCCACCTGTATTGGTTGCACAGTAGCAGTCGGGGACAGCGATTTACTGGTGTAGCATGGAAAGGCACAGCAGACTATGGAATAGGATATAAACATCAGTTTCTAGAATTGTTCTTTACTTCTGCCTCTGTAATTGGCATTACATGGTGAAATTATGAAAAAAAAAATCACGATGCAACATTTTGCCAGTTTATAAGAAAATGGTAACATTGATTAATAAAGTGGAAACTGTGATTTTGTAGATATAAAGCGACAAGTAGATGTCTGATTTGGAGTGTACTTTGGTCAGCTCTCACATCAAGAAATGGAAGACAAAGTGCTCATATACATAGCACACAGTATCAAAGAGGGGCCTGGAAATAAAACAACGATGTTTATTGAATATATATAATATAAATAATATATATAATGTAAATAATCTAGAACAAAATATTACTTTAATCTGTGGATGTCTTCAAATGTAATAGGATAGAAAGAGTAAAATAATAAAATACATATTGTTTTTGCCATACTTATTTAATAATAATGTTTCTGGGTGAACCTTATGACGTTTAACTTTTTAGACTCTTTGGAAAGAAACTGCAATGAGACAATCAGGACATATATTGGTACAGCTACAGATGGTAGATGTTTGGCATATAGTGTCCTTACACATCACTGCAGGCTTCATCCTTACATGGACAAACCAGATGTTATATTATATACAGTCAATACTCAGAAAAGCTTATTTAATTTTGTGTTAACATTTATTTATTTAGTGACACAAATCCTATGATCATGGTAATTGCTTTTGTGCAGCACTGAGCTTTTATAAAGTGAGTGACATATAAACAAAAATGCCATGATGGTAGCAGGTGCCCTGTGAGCAAATGTTGAGTTTCTCTAAATGTACTGAATTCTTTATTGACTAAATTTTCAGACTGCTGTACAAAATGCAGAATTCCTATCAGGATAAAGTATTACACTCAACAGAACTAAAGAAAGCATCTTTAATAGATACTACTCTGTTTTTCTCACTGCATTAAGAATGTTATATTGTAAAATAATACAGCAGCTGGTTTATATTGTCATTTTTTTGGCTTTGGAGGCACAATCTGACAGGTTTTAATGCATCTTTTAATCACCAGAGCCTGATGCACCTGTCACATGATTAAAAATGTTCTTCAGGCATGGTTTCAAAAATATACTACATTGCTCTATAAGCAAAAAATTGTATCTTTAATTCATAGCTTTATATGTATGAGAGTTAATTTTGCTGCCAGCATTATTTTTTTGTTTATAGTTGCTTGTTGACAACCTTTGAACTTCTCAAACAATCTCCACTAATAATTGCTTAAGAATCTTTAACTTTGACAAATGTTGATTCCAGCTCCAAACAGGATTGCCAGCCTTATAAATAACTTCTTATTCTGCTTCTTAACAAAGAGTATGCAATTCAAAGAAATAGCTTGAAGTGATGTAATAAAATAGAATATAAAGTGCACTTTTCTGAACAACTCCTTGCTTTTAATGTGAGGCTGAAAATTGTCAGAGATATTTTTTTGATTAGTTGAATCGCTTTTTGTTCTTGATCTAAGAATCATGGAAAACATGTTCCCTATATTTAAATATGCTATAAGCAAGCTGCAATGTGATGGAGATAAAGCAATACCACTCCTGCCCAAGGCAGCACCTGTATCTTTGGGTCAACGCCATTTTTCTTTAGATCTCCGCTGTGCCACTCTCTTGGTTGCTGGATTATTAGGTCTAATTAGGCTGACTGTCACTTTCTTGGTGAAGGAAACAGAAGATGAGATGATCACTTGTGTCTTCTATTTCTATCGGACGTATGTCTAAAAAGTCTAAAGTGATTGCCATAGGCTGCAAATGTTACACAAAGGAAGTGAACAGGCTCCAGTACTAAGAATGGCAGTGTCTGTGGCAGAGCTGTGGATTTTTGAATCTTTACAGACAACAGCTTTTATACATTCTGCACTTATATCACCTCATGCATAACAAGCAGACCTGTAGCTGTATTCATATGCAGGAATATATATGATGATTTATAGTTATAAAGAAGCAACTCTAAATATATGTACATGTTTAATATAATGACATCGTGTTAGCTATAAGGAGGTATTACTCTTAAGACATATTTCTGGTCAGTGTTAGATGTCATTTTCCCCTGATCAACAGAAAGATTAATACCTAAATAAAAGTTTCACTTTCACAGCTAATAATTTACTATAGAAAGCATGAAATGTGTTACAGCTCATACATCTCATTAATATTGTTACTTTTTTAACATTTTGACTACTACCATTATCAGCTTGTAGTATATTTACTTGGGGGTTATCCTTAAGCTGACACTTAAGGATATTTTCTCTGCCTGGGCAAATACTCTCAAATCTGTTCATTTTCTTTTCTTACATGAATGGCATTTGACCTCTTGTATTCTAATTGCCTTGCTCAGAGATAGGCTGACACCATTCAGTCTGGCAGTTGGTTAACCTTTTGGTATGCTGCTACTGCTAAGTATCACATTCATTTAATTGTTTACTTGTGTGTTTATTTTGCACCTTTGATTGCCTGTGATCATGAAGCATAGCGCATGCTTGCAAAGCATCTATCACATATTTTTGAAACCATAGACGCAGCATGGACTTCAGTAGTTTGGTCATAAAATGACTAGCAGCATCTTGCACACTATATGCAGAAACTTCTATCATCGTGATCCAAACAACAATCTTCAAGAAATGTTCAACACTCAGATGCCTGCTAATGTCATTCTCGACTTCTAGTTCCCTATCCACTGTTAGCCATTTGACTGTGTAAAACTTTGTTAGAAGACAAAGAGAGAGAGAGAGAGAGAAAAAGAAAGAGAGATATCAGATATTTATCACTTAAATAGGCAAAAGCTATTTATTTTCCATAGCAGGTTATTAACTTTTTTACCAAAGGCACATATATTACATAGTTTTATCGTTACCCTTTTAACATTAAACGGGAAGAAAAACTTTCCTCCATCTAAATTATTTCCATTCTCAGTGCTTAATTAGAAGATTAATGTTTTTATCAACTTTACTCATTTTCATCAAACTAGAATTATGGGCAAAGCTGTCAGTCAAAAATGGGGTTCACATCTGATCAAAGTGTTCATGTTGTTAATACCAGTCACCTTTTAAAATATTGTTTGGCTCATATAGCTACTCCTTATATATATCTGGGTCCTCTCACTTCTTCACATCCTGTCTAACATATCTGTTGTATGTTTTTTGTTTTATGTTTTTATATCCTACTCATCTATTGATCACCCATTCATCTCTTACTCCCTCTCTCAGTCTGTCCTTTCTATCTCTTTCTCACTTATTATTTTCTTTCATTTTGACTTCTTTTCATTTGCTTTGGTTTTAGAAAAAAAAGTCATGTCACTCAGAAAAAGGAAAGTTAACACTGTTTTACAAATCTATAAATTTAGTTAGGAAAAATAGATTTTGGCCTGAATAGCCCGGCTTTGTTATAGAGATCATAGTCTTAGCACATGTAACTATTCACATTAATAGCCTAACTTCAGCAGCAATTTTGTTAATGATACATTGGCAAAGTTTATGACAATACCTTTCAACTGAGTAAGAATATTTATGTCCTAGAGGAGTTTGCACAATTACATCATTTCTAAATTTGTGGGAATACCCTTTTCCCATGAAAAGTGTCAATGTGGGTATTTGGCATACAAGTTGACAATGTTGGCAGTTATTAGCCTTTACTAGTATCTTGACTGAGAATGACTTTGTATCTCATTACAACATGATTGATTAAGTAGTATCAGCATTTTCACATTTATAGTGATCAGTTGTATAATTGATAATGTATGAGCATTTTGGCATATTTTTGTCTTTCTTTCTTCCTTATCTGTTTCAGTCTCTTGTATTATATCCTAACCCATTTCCTAATGGCTGCTATGCAGAATTAAAACAATTTGTAGCCTTTCTGATCTGTGTGCAGGCTATTTAGTAATATAGCCAGTGTGCATTTATAATGGCTATTGAAGCCATGGATATAACCAAACGTATTTGTTTTACCTCTCACCATTTCTTCTTACCCTTATTTATAACAGAGTTCAGTAAATAACCACTATTACCATCAATAGTGTTCATGATGTGATTTGTGTTTTTATTCTAATCTAACCATAATAATATTTTAGGATACTAGCCAGACTTCTGTGAAACATCAGCCTTCTAAATGAACTGCTGTTGCAAATGCTTGGGCAAAACATATAAACCAATTTATGGAAATTGATTTGTAGTCAGGCTGCTAAACTCTACAGCAAATGCACTATAATTGCTAAATTAATTAACTCTTCAACTTTACTAATGCCTGAAGTTCATAGGTAGTTACTAGACATGTAGACAAAGAAACCATTTAGGAGCCTAGCCCAAGATTCAAAGAGCAGTCATGTTAAGTTACTTGCCCAAGATCACATGGTAGGCAAATAAAGGCTGATGGAATCACACCCTGACATTCCATACCCTTAATCCTCTGCACTGACAGTTAATCAGTTACATAAATGTTATTGACTAGCTGTCTACCAACCAACTACTACAACATTTTATCATAAAAACCTGGACAGGTGAATAGTGTAATTATTTATTAACCCATTTGGCAGTGGAAGCTGGTGACATCTAAATAAGGAGGAAGTGAAGGCAGCACTGAGTGGGTAAGTTTAACTGGACTGGACTGAGTTATACTACAGGAGGTCAGTGAAATTTAACTCTGATCAACTGACAGCTGGGGTTCAGTTTCTTCCATCCAGGAACAGCCTAAGTACAAATAGCAGCTTTGCCAAGCCAGGTCAAAAGCTGTTTAAAAAGACAGTAAGATGGGTCAGTCACTTTCATCCACAGATGGTTTCAGTACCCTCTTGTTAAGGCTACTTTATTGAGAGTATACACCTTGGATGTCTGACTGTGATTAATAAAAATAATGATCATAATCTCATTAATGTATTTCAGCATGTTTTAAGCAAACACACAGTAGATTGGTGGTTGATCTAGTTGTGAAAATAAGGTACATAAGGAAAGCTTGTGATATAATGCAAAAGTCCACAAAGTTACCTAAGAAAGGAGGACTACAAGAAGAAACATGAGATAGAAACAATGGATCAGGTTAAAAGGGATATTGACTAGCTAAGAAATAGGCTAAGAACAGAGCATCTGAGAATATCTATTAGTTTCTGGAAAGTGACACAGAAGAAAGCACAAAGAAGCTCTACCATGTTGCTAGGCAATGATAGAAAGAAGAAACAATAGTCAGCAAACACCATATAGATGACACCAGCAGCAATCTGCTCCCTGATACAAAGGAAATCATCCACAGATGAAGGGAGAACTTCAAGAAGCTTCTGAATGAATAAAACCCAAAGAAACAGCATTATCACATGGAGTTGCCCATGTTTTGTGTTCTTTTGCAGCATTCATCATCACAACATACCTCTTAAACTCAGCATGCCACACTCTTATATTATCTATCCTACTTTTCCTTCCTCAGCAAAAGAATATATCATATGCTCTCTGTATTCCCCCTTAACCAAACTGTCCTGGTTTAATGTGCATATACCTTAGCATTTAACTAGCATTCAAAATGATAACTTGTTAAATGTTAACTTGATATGGAGTACTGGTACAAAATCCAAAAGAAACTTACTATTCAGTGGAAACTGCATGACAAATAAAACATATTCCCCAGAAAATGGGAGAATGCCACAAATTCATAAATTCAAAAATGTTTTTGTAAAGAAATGAACGCATTTATTTAAAAATCTCAATAACAGAATCACAATAAATGCCTATGTCTCCAAGTCAATTTAGAATTTATACTGTTATGGCTATGCCAAACAGTCAAATTAGCCTTTGGAACAGATTTAGATTTTTAGTTGTATCATTTGGGGTTTCTCTCCATGACACACTTACAGCTTTGTGGTTTATAATGGAGAAGGAAGGGTAATAAATGCAAATATGCTGCCACAAAATATGGAGAAAACTGTCAGCAATGTTGCAACAATACTCAAGATGAGCTGTTGGTTTACTGTTTAATTTCCTGGAGAATCTGTCCAATGTCAGCACAGACCAACTGTCAAATGCAGGTAGAGCTAGTCTATTTAATTATCCTCAGAACTTTGAAAGATCAAAAGCCTGCAGTAGGATATTTTATTTGTTGAGCATGGCATAAAAGTTAACCAAGTACCTTGAGACATAAGAATGTCATCTGGAAAAGACTTAGCTACCAGTCTGCTAGAAGCACAGAAGAGCCAAATCAGCCTGTGGGTATGCAGCATGTTCAGTTTTTGTTAGATCATCACAGAAGTCAAGTTACCAGATTGAATGCCTCTATAAAAGGAGCATATGCTGATTTAAAGGCTAGACCTTCAGTTAATTTTGAATCCAAACTTGAAAGCATGCCGAATAAAATCAAGAAACAAAAACTTAAAAAGTTTGAACATAATAGGAATGATTATAATGTTGGGAAAGTATATCACATCAGTAAAAGAGATGATAGTGTCACAAAGCAGGGTGAATGGCCAACTGAATCAGGATAGGACAACAAGCTGGAGATCTGTGTAATAGTGATACAGTTCTTGCTAATAATACCACCAGCAATAAATCAGTTGATATTTACAAAATTGCCAAGGTCAGTAAAAAGGTTTCAGAATGATAGCAACCAAAACCTGGACAGAAGTCAGAAGACAACCAGACAAAATCATGGAATAGATTTTCAGTGAACTGAAATCTTCCAAAATACAGAAACAGGAATAAGAACTTGGGCAGAAGTGGGAGAAGAGTCACCAAGGAAAGCAATACAATGGAAATGCATCTACTTAAGCAAACAGAACAATACACACTGTTAAAAGGTTAAATGATATTCTTTCAAGTCTGTGAATCTTTCTAAACATATTCCTAATAAAACTGAGGAGACTGTTTTGAGCAAAGGCTGATCATTTGTACCCAACAGCCCAAGCAGATGTTGGTATAATTAACATTTGGAGAGAGTACATAAGGAAATTAAGCCAAAAATGCTTGCTCTGGGAAACAGAAATTATTACAGCCTGTTTTTGCAACCCACTTCTCTTCATCTGCCTGTATGTGGAGAACTTGAAGCCTTTTTAACAGTGACTAATAAAGAAATTAGAGAATTTTCGGCTGTTAATTTGAACTGCAAATAGTTCAAGCATTCATAAAATGAAAGTTCAGCTTTGAAAGACTTGCAACAGATTAATAGTATATTAATTGCTAAGGCTTACAAAGGTAGTGTCATGGTTATTTTAGAAGCAGAGGATTGCTGGAAACAAACTTTTCATGCGCTTAGCAATGAAAAGTGATGAGAAATTTTTTTAACATAGCCTGTCAAGAGATCTGTGGATCATACAGATTAACTGATTATTTTATAGAACAATGGCACACAGGGGGTATTATACATTCTAAGGTTGATCATTTTAATACTGATAGGTGCTAAACAGGTTGCCAAAGTTTAAGAATTTAAATAAGCCTCCAATTAGACTGACTTGTACGAGTAGTGGGGCACTGATAGAATGTATGTCAATGTTTGTTGACAAATGTTTACATGAAGTTAAGATCAGCGGTGATGCTTTCATCAGACTCTCTTGATTTGAAGAAAAATGTAACAATTTTAGAGAATATACTGCTTACTGTTGATATCAGTTCTTCATATTCTGTTATACCCAAAGATTTAAGCTTAGAGGTGGTCTACAATAAGTTGATAACAGTAAATATTTTTTCTTCTGACAAACAAGGATAATTACTAAAATGCTGATGCAATTCCGGAATGTAACAAGTTACCGTCTATAACTTTTTTAAAGCTAACAGTTGATGCTATGATGGTTCACTGATATTCTTCAACTGTACCAATGCTTTTATGATTAGTCGAAATAAGAGGTTGCATTTAAAGTTCTGTTTGTCAACCATATTTTATTATTTTTTTAATATTTTATTGATGATACTTTTATTGAACAGTATGGTTATACATCAGCCTTAGAAATGCATAAACCAAAAGAGAGAACTTGATGGATAACACTGGTGGACACAATGGTCTACCGCTAGATATCTAACAGTGCCTCAGATTATTTAGAATTCACATACAGTTACAGCAATTTAAAAAAAATCAACATTTTGGAATTAGAAGTTTACAAATCCAACGGCATGTTTATGACTAACATTTATAAGAATTCTGCACAAAGCAATACATACCTTGTGTTTGCTTGAGTATGATAGCATAAATCCTGAAATCATGAAGGCTAATATAGTTAGGGGGCAGTTTATTAGGGCTGATGTTTTACAGACACTGATGTCATTCTTATTAAAGAAAGTCCATAACTGGCTGACAGATGTTGTGTTTGAGTGTATAAAACAATTTACTAACTACCAAATTAAATTAAGTAAAATCTGGGAGGCCAACTAAAACTCAGCCACAGAGTAAGATAATAGGAAAATGCAACAGAATTTGAATGGTAAATATTGTTCTTTAAGTATGTTCTTACTTGATCCTTTGGATGAACAAACTAACTTGCAATAGAATAATAACTGAATGATTTTTATGGAGCTTCTCTGGTGCATTAATTACAGCTGGGGATAAACTTAGTGTTGTTAGACAAAGAAGGAGGAATTTGAAAGGCTAATCCCTATGTGTAATGTATGTTTACATGTGGGGCTTGCAATCAATGCAAACATATTAACTTTTGAGCCTCTTTATATTATATTAAATAGAAAAACATCTAGAAGAACTGGCACATTTAATTGCAAGTTTGTTGTTTGTGTTGTTTGATGCAAAAAAGTGTCCTGCCTTTTATACTGCAAGAACATGTATGTTGTTGTGTATGGAAATTCGAACAATGCTATTAACAGGCATTCGGCAACCTGCAGTCAGTATACTTTTTGTTTGCTCTTATTGATAAAGCATATAAAGCCCAAAGCACATTTTGATGCTGCAGATGAGTTGGATGGAAGACGTACTGCTGGCAGGTTAAGTTAAAAGCCTACATTACTCCACACAGTAATACAAAAAAGAATTTTCAAGTGTTTTTAAAGAAACAAATGAAGCACAATTACTGAAGTCATATATTGGCCTGTTGTTAATTGTCATTAATTAATGCTTAAAGAGAGTTCACAGTGAGTATAACAGTCCAATTAAGTCTTTGTTAGAGAAAAAACACTTAGTAATTCTGCTATGATTTTGTAAATAAATGTATTCATTTCTTTAAAAAAAAAAAAAGGAAATTTTTGAGTTTAGAAACTTGCAGCATTTTCACATTTTCTAACGCTACACACTGACTGACAATTTACTTACAAATATAATTCCACATCAGTTTAAAATATTCTATCAAACATAATCCCATGTCAGTTTAACAGCTGTCCAGAACCATGTAGACTTCTTTTTATTTGAACAATCAAATGCATTATAATTTTTACCACAGTGTCTCTACCATATGCAGCAGGGAATTCACAAACTCGTGAGTTTTGAAAGGGATGCCATTAGAGTTTTGTTGCATCATGTTTTATGACTTTTACATTAAGTCCTAGAGGCTTTAGAACATTGTTCCACAGCACATCTGTTAATAGTCATTCTTCCCTTACCCCTTGCTCTGACTAAATGGTGTATTTTCTGCACAGACACTCTCATTTATTTTCCTTTATTTTGCTTTGTATACATTGCTGACATTTTTGGAATATATGTACTACATTCTTGATGCTGCTGTGTACTCTAAAAGCATAATCACACTTTTGCTTAAAACTTACATTTTTCTCAGTCACACAAGACTCTGTCTCAAAAAATGAAGCAGTAGCTGATAAAACTCTACTGACTTACCCATGACCATCTACTAGAAAATGATCTGCCATTACATGAATACAATCCATTTCTCTTGTGATTGCTAGTTAACTTTCAGCAATCTTATTTTTTTTTAATCTCATCATCCAGTCCTCTGCTCAACAAAGTAGTGATGACAATAAAAGAAGCAGCTTTACTTAACACAGATCATTGGTTTCTCTCAGTGTCATTCACCTTTTGCTCAATTTCCATCAGTTTGGTGCAATGATCACTAGACCAACTCCACCCAACCAAAAAGAGTAAGGATACTTTAATCTTTATTGCTTTACCCCTCTACTCATCCTTACTAATGTATGCTAACACTTATCTTAACCCTGCTCCTGCTCTTATACCACCCTGATCCAGTTGTGTGAAACAGAATTAAATCTCCATTCCTCAAAGCACGAGTTTCTGCTTTACAACAGGGTCTTTCTCAATCCAGAGCAAGTCCATTAAAGCTAGATTGCTTTATTAACCTTTCATTTCAGGAGCTCATTCAGAAGCATTTACATAAGTGCATTTATATTCAACGCCTCATAATGAATATATTTCTGTTTAGTTTAGGTGTCACTCTATTTGATGTCATGAAGTGTGAACAGAAATACCTTTTAAGTATAATAAATAAATAAATAAATAAATAAATAAATACATAAATAAATAAAATAAATAAATAAATAAATAAATAAATAAATTCTCCTCTGGATGCTTTGCTCAGGTGTAACATTCCCTGGGATTCAGAAGCAAGCTTCCTAACATTGCTGAAATGCTCTGAAGGAGAAGTACAATGTGCTTCAAAAGAAAGTATCAATTAACAAGCAGGAAATCTCCCTGTTCATTTATAGAAATGACAAAGCTATTGAAAAGTTTTTTTTCATGATTATAGCTAGGGATTTCACAAGCACCTGTGCAGAGTATGCACACAACTATGCACATGCATATGACCTACTTTACGACACCAAGAGAATGGCTGGAAGCCACAGTAAGTGGATCCCAGCAATGTTTCTATATGATTTTATTGATTGAAATTGGGAAGATACAGAAGTATAGAAGGTTCAGAAAAGGGTGAACAGTGAGCTGAAAAACATAGATAAGGACAACAGAAAGGTAAGAAAATGTGAAAGGGTAGGGAGAGGAGGAAGGCTATATTTTGTTTGTGATAGGTGCCCAATTTTTTTAATTAGGATCAGTAAGGAAATACTTATTGCAGAAGGCAAAGAATGGAAAGATGGTGGAGGTATAGAAGCAAGGGCACACAAACAAACATAAAAGGAAGACAAAAATGCTGACACATAGTTAGGGCTCACAATGGATATATTGATATTCAGACAGAGGGAGGAAACATGGTGATGGGGTGGAGGACTGGACAACAAACAGGGAAGGGAGGGGACACACAAAGAATGAGAACACCGGGTTAGAGGATAGGATGGGTATCTTGCTCCTGATACCATGGTTTTGGGATTAGAACCATAGACAGGACAGTCACCACTGTGCCCTTCCAACTGGGTCCTGCCTCAGCTGGTGGTGATGGCAGAGCCAGGCAGGGGTACAACTTTGTAAATTGCACAAGGACCTTTCCCAGACTGCCAATGCAGACTTCAAGATGCTGACTCACTAACTCTTCCATCACCTATTCCATCTCCTGCAGACTGACAAATTGTCACCTGCTGGCAGCATCGCCAATGAGATCATCAGCACTCAAGTTTGGTGAGCAACTGTCACCTCCCACATAATACCTCCATCACGCATTGGAGAGACAAACATGGTGCTAGACAGAATGCATGCAGGAGGATCGCAAGGTGAATTATAGGGTGAGGAATGATGCTGTCCCACTAAAACAATCATGGTAGCTGCCACAAAATTGATAAATAAGTGGATAGAAATAGAACAACAATTATCAGATTAAATATTAAAATATGGGCAGTGGCAGAGTGAGAGAGAAACAGAGACAGAGATAGAGACAGAAAGAGAGAATTAAAGAGAAACCAAAAACAAAATAAAACTCTGACAATTTCTGATGTACCTACTAGTGTATTACACAATTGCTAGCTATGCTAGTGCTACTAGCTCAGCCTACATTTAACAACTCAATGATCCCTGTTATGCAATGTGTGTACAGGGATGCAATGACACTGTACCAGTGGCTATGGTTGGGGTAAGGTTGTGGCTATAATGTTAGGATGGTGATATTGGGTGTAATAGGCCATGAAGCTGTGTGGGTTTGTGAACCTGTTGATATGGTCAACAACATATCATGGGACAATGGAAAGTTTTACCATTCATGCAGCCCAACATGTGGGTCTATATTATATCATCGACTGCTTAACTTGTCGAATACCTAATTGTTGACAGCTAAAGGTCGAAAACTTACAATGTCGAACGGCCAGTTAAGTGAATTCTTTCATCTGGAAAGAATTTGCTTGGCCATTATCAGGAATTTGCCCTTTCCCCAGTGTAGAGCGATCTCGGAGTTGGTATATTTAGTTAGGTGTGTGGGGGGGCACAGCCCCCCACATCAGGGGGGGTGTGGGGGTGAAGCCCCCCACTTTGTTACGGCTTGGAAGTTTATGTTAGCTCGGCATGGTCAAGCGAATTCTTTACTGATGAAAGAATTCACTTAACTGGCCATTCAACATTGTAAGTTTTCGACCCTTAGCTGTCAACGTTTAGGCATTTGACAAATTAAGTGGTCGATGATATAATATAGACCCCAGCATGTCTATAAAGCTAATGTGGGGTACAAAAGGCAGAGAAGCAACTATTGCCAAGAAAGACATCTATCTGCAGGTTGCTGGCAACAGCCATAATGTAATTTGCTGTGCACCACTTAACAGACAAGGAATATAACACAGATGTCAGCAGTATGATAGTCACAGGTGGTACCAGCATGGACATATGTTATACTGATGCATGGGAAACATGCTGACCTGCAGACTCTATCCTCCCTCAGAGACAGACAGACAGAGTTGCACAGACACACACACACACACACACACACACACACACACACACACACACACACACACATGCATCCATGGAGCCTGAGCCAATATCCACAGTGTAATAATATGGCAGGATCCCTGCAATCCATCACCATGAGGCAATGTACTGTCCAGACATATGTGGGCATCTGCCTGTAAATGATAAAGTGCATTTCTGTTGAGCATGCAGGTGTTACATGTGGGTGCACAAACCATCATATATGTACAAGTTTGTCAGTCTCTACAAAAAACTATGATATAGGTGTGTCACAACATGACAGTAATCACACTCACTCCAGTGTCTGGAGAGATGCTCCATTCTCATCTAGTACATGAGTGCATTCTCTGATATTTCCTCCTTAACTTAAATACAAGAAATACATCAAACATCAGTCAAATGTCCTGTAAGAACCATTTTAACTGTAAGTGAAATAGCATGACAGTGATAAACACTGCATACTTAAAATGTGTCCCAGGGACACTCTGATTTTTTCTTCTTCCAGTTATCACTAAGTCTAGAGCATGCCTCTTGTGGTCACTGAAGTGGTACTGCTACAGCTCACTAGTGGCTTATATCTAGCACAGTTCACTAGTGGCTTATGCCAGTAGCAGCAGCACTCATCACCCTGGCAAAACTGTGTTAGGCATCCTCTTTGCTCTGTGGACCTTCATAAGAGTCCACAAACAGGTGCTCCTGGTAATTTCTGCACATCACGTACAAAAAGATTTTATTTTTCTTAGTGGACCAGAAAGAAGCTTTACCACCTTCAGTGCCCTTGGAAGCCATAGTCACTCAGGCGGTCACAATCCAGATATATACAATTGCTGTCTTGTGATCATAGACATGTCTTCAGTCAGCACATTATATACAGATTTAGGCCCCTTGCTCATGTGACCAGAGATAGTGCCGCCATTGCATAGCATGGAAATACATGGCTTAGCAAAATGGTATTTGGGCATCAACAATGGCATGTTATGAGAGTACCAGCAGCACAGTGCCCATATATGTTCCCATTTCTCCACTTTAGTGCTTGTACAAGCAATAATAATAATAAGAAGAAGAAGCAGAAGAAGAAGAAGAAGAAGAAGAATTTTCCACATGTCCCTGCAGGGATCACTGAAATACCAGACATGGTTACTGCATTTAGCAAGTACTCAAAGTGGTCATGTACATGCAACAAGATGAGCGAACCTCTTAGTACCACACAGAATAAGTGATCTACAAAATAAGATAAATGTGTGTTGCATGAAAGTGAACCTTTTGGCACCATGCAGAATAGGTTCATAGGTTTATAGGTAGGTACTAGGCTATTGTGCCTAGGGCCTATATAAGCCTAGCCAAATGGTACCCTGGCTTTTGCCACCCAAGAAAATTATTTTCCTGTGCCCCTGTCAAGCAGAGCCACAGAAGTGATTCCCGGGTTGAATTTCCTATCTCCCATCCAATCATCAAGATTTTTCTTGAAGAGTGCTAATGAGGAGCTTTGTTTGATAGGTAGTGTGTTCCAGAGTATGGGAAGTCTCTGGGACAGGAATCTATCCCTCCAGCATGTGCTGTTTATTTTGGTGACAAGGTTTAGGTCCCTAGAGTGTGTAGCTCGGAGGGATTGGGATTTCTTAGAGTGGAGCATGTCCATCAGCTCTGGATTTGAGATAGCTTTGCATGTTAGGCAGAGATCACCTCTGAGTAGGCAATATGTGACAGAGTAAAGCTGGGGTTTTTTGAGATGGTCTGCGTAGGGCATCTGCTTGAGGCCAGTAATCCAATTTGTGACGTATTTCTGTGGCCTTTCCAGTTGTTGTTGTAGATGTCTTGTGAGGTACATATCAAAAGGGGCGTTGTACTCTATAATGGGTCTAATGAGTGATGAGTAGAGGGGAGCAATGACCTCTTTTTTTTGGATGAGAAACCTTTTGTGATGAGGTGTGCTACATAGAAGGATTTCCTGACTACTGTGGTGATGTGATTATCAAAGGAAAGACTACTGTCCAACTGTGTCCCAAGGTATCTTATCACACTTCCGGTGTTAAGTAGACTACCGCCTATGTGGTAGTTCATGGGTACAGAGTTTTTACCAAAAGGGATGACAATGCAATTTTTGGCATTGAGCTTGAGGCCATGGCTTTGACACCAGGCATCTGTCTCAGTGAGGCCCTTTTGTAGGATGTCCACATCGTTAGGAGTTTTGATTATGGATCCTAGTTTGCAGTCATCTGTGATCTTTGTTAGCCAAAGACCTTCTGTGTTAGCCTGCACTTCAGAGAAGTAGATACCAAACAGGAGAGGACCTAGGATTGAACTCTGTGGTACTCTACTTGTCACTGGTCTGAAGTTGGATTTAGAGTCTGCTACTTTCACAGTATGGGTTCTGTCAGTGAGACAGGTGGCAACCCATCTTGTGACATAGGGATTTATACCTAGTGTAGTGAGTTATCTATAATTCCAGAGTGGGGGATGGTGTCAAAAGCCTTCGTGAGATCTAGATAGGCTGTGTGAACCACCTTACCCTCATCTACGGCTTATGTGACCGCTTTAAAGAAGTCTATCAGGTTTAGGAGATATGATCTGCCTTTTACAAACCTGAACTGGGTAGGGTCCAGAGTTTGGAGATTACCAATGTCATTGTTTATAACTTCCATGATGATACATTCCGTAGCCTTGCAGACCAGGCTCGTCAGGCTAATGGGGCAGTAGTTCCCGGGGTCTGTGGTGGCTCCCCCTTTGTGGAGTGGAACAACTTTTGCTGTGCGCCATTCAGTGGGCACAAAGCCAGAGGTGAGGCTATGATTGAACATGGTACTTAGGTGGGGTGCCAATTCGTTCTGTAATTCATGTAGAATGCAGCCTGGGATGTTGTCAGGTCCCATAGATGCTGTGTTCTTGGCTTTGGAGAGTGTGTTTTTTACCTGTGCAGCCGTGATTACAGGAACTTTGCATTCTTCCAGTATAGAGATGGGCCCTTTAGGGGATGAGAGAGGGGTGAAGTTAGCACTGAACCTATCTGCCAGGATGTTGGCAACATCAGTTGATTCTGTATATTTAGTGTCATTGTGCTGTAACTCAGAGCAGATCTGAGTGTTTCCATTGAGATTCTTGACATAGCTATAGAATGCTTTGTGGTTGTCTTTAGAATCAGTGGCAATTTTGTTTTCATAGCTAGCTTTGAAGGATTTTATGAGGAATCTCAGCTTTTTACTGAGGCTGACCACGGAGTTCCTCCAATCATAGGATTTTACTCTTTTGCAACAGCTTCTTTCTTCTGTTGTAGAGTTTGTTTATGGCAGGGGACCACCAGGTTGGATTCCTTTTTTTGGAGGATAGCATCTTGGTTCTGTTAAGGATTGCACAATCCATGTACTCGTGTAAGTTCTTGTAAAGTGCAATTGTATAGGATTCATCAGTTGTACTTCTATTGTCCATCAGCATGGGTGTTGTGAAGTTTGCAACTTCTGTCTTAAGAAGCATGAAGTTGGCTTTGGAGACATTTTTTACGGTGTTTTCCCTAATGGGGGGTGGGGTTGGGATGTGGATGCCTAGGGTGATTTGCTTGTGGTCGGATCTCACCAACGAGGAATTGACATCTGGCATGAAACACCGGTTGCCCATGTTTTTAATGACCAGGTCTAGGATATTGCTGCCCCTGGTGGGGTGTAGATAAGTTGATCCAAGGAGTTGGAATTTTTGAATTCCAGAAAACGTTGAGCACAAGAGCTGGTACATGAGTAGTTTTCCCACTTAATGGTGAAATCGCCCATTATTAGGGTGTTAGGTTGTACCCTAATATTTTCCAGTGTATCAAGAAATGAGGAGTGGGAATCCTGGGGCATAGTGGGGGATTTGTAGCAAGTTACAATTTGGATTGCGGTCTTGCCGAGAGTTAGTTGCACTTGGATAATCTCGGATGCATTATGCTGAGCAACTAGCCTGGAGGTGTTGATATCCTTAATGAATATGGACACGCCTCCGCCTTTAGTGCTTTGGTCCAGGTTAGGTGGCCGAAAGGTGTGGTATGAATTATAGCCTGGTAATGCAGGGGTGCTCTCTGGAGCCTTGAACCAGGTCTCTGTCACTACACAGATGTCGATGTTTTCCATTTTAAGGAGTGCCTTGAGTGAGTGCATTTTGAGGTTTAGACTTCTAGCTTTAAGTAGCATTACCCTCAGATTTTGCTTGCTTGTACCTATTATGGTGGTGAATTTGTCATTTGAATCTTGCCTAAAAAAGGCACTATAGGGGTGGCAAGAGCCTTAGACAGTATCTGGAATCCCAGTGGCAACAAGTTCAAGCCATCTCTGGCAAAGCATCGTGGTTTGTCGATCATGTCATCCCAGGCAGACAGATAGTGGATCCCCTTAAAATGACACCAGAAACTTAGCCAATTGTTGAAGTCAATAATTTTGTCCTTATACTGTGGTATCATTCTGGGTGATGGCAGGATGCTACTCAAGGCTAGGGTCATAGCTTCCTGGGATACAAGATCGGACAGCTCCTTCATGTCTCTTTTCATGTAGTCCAGGGAGGTACATCTCAGGTAATTCACACCAACATGGACAATGAAAGAGTCATATTTGTACTTATTGTGGAGTGACCTGAGTGCATGCGTTATGTGGTGGATCCTGGCAGCTGACAGTACCTTTCTCATTGTTTAGCCTGGTGAGTGGAACATCAGTGTGCCTAACTATAGAGTCACCTATGACTAGAGTGTTGGGTACGTAGTTATGCCTTATGGGCTGTGGTTGAGTGGCACACTGAATTTGTAGGCTATGTGTCATTTGGGTTGTGTTGGGGGTGGAGGTTGCTTGTGTTTCTGCTTTGGAGGTCCCTGTTGCTTGGGTAGATTTGTTTTGAGAGCCTCCATGAATGTTGGTGCGCGTTTTGTGTTTCTGTGTGTGTGTTTTGGTGGTGTAGGTTTTGAGGGACTATGTGATGAGTGTGGTGTGGTGCAAATGTTTACCTTCTCCTCTTGACTGTCTAGTCCAGTCTTGTGTGAAGAGAGCTTTGCTTCCAATTTGGCTATATAAGTGCATCTCTCACAGGTTGTAGTGTTGAGTGGTAGGAGGAGAGAGTTGTCTGTGTACATGAGGCAATTGCTGCATTGCCCCAAGATGCCCAGATTCATCAGGTAAATAGGAGAAAACACTGGAAGCTGACCCTTACACATGCCTGGATAGGTGTTTATTTATTAAGTATTAAAAACTGTTTTCCTCCAGACAAGTGAGGAAAGTTGAGTGCTATAGTAATTTGTAGCTTATTTAGTGCTTACAATGGGTTCTGAACAAGTGCTGAGCTCAAAGAAACAGATTTGAGTGCTGAAACTAGAAAACTGGCTAGTTCTAATAAAGAAAATTAAGCTAGAAGGCTTCCCTTCAACACAGAAAGGCTTGGGGCTGAGAAGCTTACAAACAGTCCTGGATACAGCAAATCTGTATCTGGACTAGACGACTTCCAGGAAAGGCAGGAAACAAGCTCAGAATTTTTTTTTTGTAAATTGGAAAGGGGAAAGGAGGAGCAGAAACTAATTGGGTTGGCCTTCTCAAATGTTCTCCTTGGATTAGGTAGAATGAGGTAATGACACTAGACTGGGAGGAGTGTCTCAGATCACATTTACAGAAGGGGCGGGCAACTGCAAAGCCATCAAGTATAAAAACAGGATGCCAATAGGGAGGGAGGCTGGGAAACAAAAATCAGAACAAACAAACCCAACCAGATGCTTAACAATTGTAGAAATGTTCTAGTTAATACCTCTCACACAGTGAAACTAGCTGGCAAAGTATATGCAGACAATAATAGTGCTATAAATAACTCAGAAATAAGCATCAAACAGGATACGTAATGTTATATATCACAGATTAGTTGGCTCAGAGCCCTTCCTCCGACTTCCTCAGATTAGCTCAGTGTGAAATGGCAGAAACACTCACAAGTTAACTTCTTAAGTAACAAAGTTGAAACCTGAAACAACTTTAAAAAAAAAGCTTGAAAGAACCCATGAAGTGCTTACTCCAAGATGTAGTCCAGGCAACCCCAGTTAGCCAATGACCACAAACAATTTACTCTTACTGAAATGCTACACTGGCTTTGGCTAAGCTATGATGGCCTGGAACATGTGCTCAAACACACAGCCTCTACTAACAAACAGCTAGGCCCAAAACACAAGCCTGAATATAGACAATGCTACACTACTTATGTAGAAAACAAACTGCAGAAATGTTTAAACAGATAGCGGATCAAGGAGACTCCAGAGAATACTTTTAACTGCAAACAACAAGTTATATGATACACTCCTTAGCAGGAAATCAGAACAAACAAACTTAGCCAGATGCTTAACAATTGTAGAACATTTCTAGTTAATACCTCACACACAGTGAAACTAGCTAGCAAAGTATATGCAGGCAAGCAAAAAACAGGATACTTAACGTTATATATCACAGATTAGTTGGCTCAAAGCCCTTCCTCCGACTTCCTCCGATTAGCTCAGTGTGAAATGGCAGAAACACTCACAAGTTAACTTCTTAAGTAACAAAGTTTAAACCTGAAACAACTTTAAAAAAAAAGCTTGAAAGTATCAGTGAGTTGCTTACTCCAACCGTAGTCCTGGCAACCCCAGTCAGCCAATGACCACAAACAATTCACTCTCACTGAAATGCTATACTGGCTTTGGCTAAGCTACAATGGCATGGAACATGTGCTCAGACACACAGCCTCTACTAAGAAACAACTAGGCCCAAAACACAAGCCTGAATATGGATAATGCTACACTACCAATACTACTTAGGAAGAAAAAAACTGCAGAAATGTTTAAACAGATAAGGGATCAAGGAGACTCCAGAGAATACTTTTAACTGCAAACAAGTTATATGATAAACTCATTAGCAGGAAATCAGAACAAACAAACCCAGTGAGATGCTTAACAATTGTAGAAAATGTCTAGTTAATACCTCACACACAGTGAAACTAGCTAGCAAAGTATATGCAGACAATAAAAGTGCTATAAATAACTCAGAAATAAGCAAAAAACAGGACACTTAATGTTATATATCACAGATTAGTTGTCTCCCACAGATTAGCTCAGTGTAAAATGGCAGAAACACTCACAAGTTAACTTCTTAAGTAACAAAGTTGAAACCTGAAACAACTTTAAAAAAAGCTTGAAAGAACCAATGAGGTGCTTACTCCAAGCCGTAGTCCAGGCAACCCCAGTCAGCCAATGACCACAAACAATTCACTCTCACTGAAATGTTATACTGGCTTTGGCTAAGCTATGATGGCCTGGAACATGTGCTCAGACACACAGCCTCTACTAACAAACAACTAGGCCCAAAACACAAGCCTGAATATGGATAATACTACACTACCAATACTACTTAGGTAGAAAAAAACTGCAGAAATGTTTAAACAGATAAGGGATCAAGGAGACTCCAGAGAATACTGTTAACTGCAAACAAGTTATATGATACACTCCTTAGCAGGAAATCAGAACAAACAAAAGCAGCCAGATGCTTAACAATTGTAGAAAATTTCTAGTTAATACCTCACACACAGTGAAACTAGCTAGCAAAGTATATGCAGACATAAGCAAAAAACAGGATACTTAATGTTATATATCACAGATTAGTTGTCTCCCTCCGATTAGCTCAGTGTGAAATGGCAGAAACACTCACAAGTTAACTTCTTAAGTAACAAAGTTGAAACCTGAAACAACTTTAAAAAAAGCTTGAAAGAATCAATGAGGTGCTTACTCCAACCGTAGTCCAGGCAACCCCAGTCAGCCAATGACCACAAACAATTCACTCTCACTGAAATGCTATACTGGCTTTGGCTAAGCTATGATGGCCTGGAACATGTGCTCAAACACACAGCCTCTACTAACAAACAACTAGGCCCAAAACACAAGCCTGAATATGGACAATGCTACACTACCGACACTACTTAGGTAGAAAAAAAACTGTAGAAATGTTTAAACAGATAAAGGATCAAGGAGACTCTAGAGAATGCTTTTAACTGCAAACATGTTATATGATACACTTTTAACCCGAAAATCTGAACAAACAAACCCAACCAGATGCTTAAAAATTGTAGAAAATTTCTAGTTAATACCTCACACGCAGTAAAACTAGCTAGCAAAGTATATGCAGACAATAAAAGTGCTATAAATAACTCAGAAATAAGCAAAAAACAGGATACTTAATGTTATATATCACAGATTAGTTGGCTCAGAGCCCTTTTTCCGACTTCCTCCGATTAACTCAGTGTGAAATGGCAGAAACACTCACAAGTTAACTTCTTAAGTAACAAAGTTGAAACCTGAAACAACTTTAAAAAAGCTTGAAAGAACCAATGAGGTGCTTACTCCAAGCTGTAGTCCAGGCAACCCCAGTCAGCCAATGACCACAAACAATTCACTCTCACTGAAATGTTATACTGGCTTTGGCTAAGCTATGATGGCCTGGAACATGTGCTCAGACACACAGCCTCTACTAACAAACAACTAGGCCCAAAACACAAGCCTGATTATGGACAATGCTACACTACCAACACTACTTAGGTAGAAAAAACTGCAGAAATGTTTAAACAGATAAAGGATCAAGGAGACTCTAGAGAATGCTTTTAACTGCAAACATGTTATATGATACACTCCTTACCAGGAAATCAGAACAAACAAACCCAACCAGATGCTTAACAATTGTAGAAAATTTCTAGCTAATACCTCAAACACAGTGAATCTAGCTAGCAAAGCATATGCAGACAATAAACGTGCTATAAATAACTCAGAAATAAGCAAATAACAGGATACTTAATGTTATATATCACAGATTAGTTTGCTCAGAGCCATTCCTCCGACTTCCTCCGATTAGCTCAGTGTGAAATGGCAGAAACACTCATCAGTTAATGTCTTAAATAACAAAGTTGAAACCTGAAGCAACTTTATAAAAAAAATTGAAAGAACCAATGAGGTGCATACTCCAAGTCATAGTCCAGGCAACCCCAGTCAGCCAATGACCACAAACAATTCACTCTCACTGAAATGCTATACTGGCTTTGGCTAAGCTATGATGGCCTGGAACATGTGCTCAGACACACAGCCTCTACTAACAAACAACTAGGCCCAAAACACAAGCCTGAATATGGACAATGCTACACTACCAACACTACTTAGGTAGAAAAAACTGTAGAAATGTTTAAACAGATAAAGGATGAAGGAGACTCTAGTGAATGTTTTTAACTGCAAACAAGTTATATGATACACTCCTTAGCAGGAAATCAAAACAAACAAACAAACACAACCAGATGCTTAATAATTGTAGAAAATTTCTAGTGAATACCTCGCATGAACATCCATCCAAAACAGGCTCATTAGCATAATGACCAAGCTAAGAGGCATAAACTGGTACAATAAAAGCAGCCACATCCATTTCTAGTCTCATTGTATTACTGAAGATAGCAGATCTTCCAAATACAGAGTGGCTATCCACATGGTGAACTACCTTAACTACAACAAGTACGACAAGTTTAAAGAGAAGCAACTGAATGGAAAACAGTGTTATTGTCCCTTTTGTTAAACTACAAATGCTTTACTTGTGTGTTATTTGAGGAACTACATCACAGTTTGATAGTGTAGGGGTAAGATAATGTATGTATGTGCCAACAATAATGCATGCCGTATCAGGGAATGAAAACAAGTTTAGGACCTACTACCATGGCAGGAAAAGTGTTTTAATTGTATAGAAAGCCATTGTACATGTTCTCTTATTATTCATTATTTCATTTTAATATTGTATGTATTTAATTAGTTCTCTGTAAGACAGCAAACTGTGTTTTGAGCAATGGGCCTGTGTCTTGTCTGAAAAGGATCTAATGACCAGTCCACTTAGCCAGTTATCACACTAAAATAATTAATACAACTGGATGTGATATCACATGTTCACTTATAAACACTACTGAGTTTTCTTGCCTTGTACACCATGCAGATAATATAATCCAAGATTCAGGCTGAAGACTGTGCATGTCCCATACAGTGTTGCTACGTAGGAGTTCTGTTTGCTGATAATTAACCTCACAGCTGTTGCAGTAATGTTGCTGTGTCTTGTAAGGGAGGATTAGCTCTGTCAAATATGTCATATACTGTGTGAATTCTATAAATATTGCACCTATATGCTGAGATTACTGATGTAGTTGCTGTGAGTGTGATTCTTGAGGAGCTGAGTTTGTACGTTGGGGTATCATCCAGCACAATCCAGAGGTGTGCATAGAGTGGCCTTGTTTTTCACACATTCCATGGTGTTACTGTTTCAGTGGTGTGCCCATATAACTTTTGCAAATATCTCCTCCTATGGAGTGCAAATATGGATAACATTTTTTGCAATAAGTGGTTGAAAAATGAGAGCAGGCAACCAATAGTAACACTGAGTAACTTTTCTAGTACGCTATGTGCCACTGGGTTTTTCAACAAACACACCTGTCTTGCCCAAGTCAGGCATCTCTGTAGGAGATGTTTAGTCTACGGCCCTTGCAGCACTTTGAATTGCCCCTTTGCAACAACTGCAGCAGGTTATTTCATGTCTGGCCAGTGCTACTTATTTCATTCTGCGTGTGCAGGAGGTAAGATGACAGGGACACTTGTAGGTGACTGAATTCACATTTTGTAAGGTGTCCTGTTGTAAGTTCATGCCTACCTGTAAGTTGTGCATACACATACTTTCTGGATTTCTATAATGGGTCAGTGTGTTGTGGGACCAGAAATGCTGTACTTCACAGGTACAGTGTATGTCACTAGTAGGGAGATTGTTGAACACTGATAGTCATAGCCTGAGCTGGGCCCGTAGTACCATCTGAATCAGAAGTAGTAACAAGATGCATGTCACCACACTTGCAGTCCTCCAAATTGTGCATGAAGGTAGTATGTTTGTTTCTCTCTGGCCTATGTACATGCAGATAATATGAGCTAGTTCACATACAGACAACTGTGCACAAGATTTCCTCCTAGGGTGATGTGATCCCCTTCAACCCTTGCTTATGAAACCCCCACAAAAGCATTATGTACAGCAACTCTACAGAGATGCCAGCTGTACATACAGATAGTCATTGTTGCAAGATAATAGAGGTCTTGAACAGTTTCAGGTGTTACATAAGGATATGTCATGCAATTTCTTTCAACAGTATATGCATATATTTCTTTACAGTTCCCAGTTGTCATAGCTGAAGGTAATTTGCACTTTAAGAATTAAATCTCTTATAACAGGCAATGACATCCTGCTGCTGGCCTCCCATCAGTATGGACAGTGGATATTCCTGCACAGGAGATCTGACGGGGCCTGCCATCAACATATCTGATGGGACCTTGTACAGGATTATCAGCACTGTTGTTGGCAAAACTTGAATATATAAGGAGGTCCAAGGAAGGGTCACTGACAAAGTTGTACAGGCAAAAAGTAAGACAGCCAGCTATGCTCAGAATAAGGCGGGCCACGGGGTTCAATGACAAAGTCATCAGTGACGGATATAGGAGATTTCTTGTCCTTTCTCTTTCTATGGAATCCACAATGGAGTACTGGCTACCAGTACTGAATTGTACATGGCACCCCGAATATCCATTGGTGATATGCCGGGTGCATATGTCTGAACGCATGCTATTATATGCAGTACTTTTCCAATTCAGGGTCTTAGAACTTACTGGCATAGTTCTTTGTTTTACAGGAACATAGTGATGACAGGTGAAAAGGCTGTCTGCACAAGGCATATTAAATTGAAATTTTCCATAGTACTCTCTTATACAGGAATAATTTCACTGGGTGGCAGATGTTGGTGAAGGGTTTATCCTTAGTTTGGGTAATGTTTACAGTAATGGTATTTTCACAGGTTTTGTGTTTCTGTTTCTTCCATCATAGATACAGATTTCGCTGATGTTGGAGAGCTGTCTTATCTCAAAGATTATGGTAGCCAAATCTCAGCAGTTGGGAATCACACTGTTGATGGCAGACTCTGGCAATATGATGGCAATATCTCCACCCTCTTCCAAGGGCACAGCTCCTTTACTTGTGCAAACTAACAAACAGACACAGGATGCCACTCTAAGACAGGAAGGACCTCACACATCAGCTCAGGGAGTGGAATTATGTCCAGAGGCATTGTCACCCTTGTCTACTGTGTAAGATGATGACCTCAGGGGTTGGCATGCTGATAGCAGAGCACACCTCTGTTACTGCCTCTTTCCTGAGAAATGTGTTTCTGTGGCTGCTACTCAGTGTTTGAGCAGGGCAATGATACAAAGGCAGACAGAAACCAAGCAAGCAATAATGCCCAACAGGCTGTGTGTAATTGTAGAAATAACTCCCACCCAGGCTGTTCTGAGGTCTAATGCCACAGGCACTAAGTTAATAATGCCAGCCATTACAAGTTTCATGCCCATACCTCTCAAATATACAGATTTTTGCAGAATGTCCATATTTTTTGCCTCATTTTTTGGTGTCTTTCTCATAACATTTGGGGTTTACTTGCAAATCATTGGGGGTGAAGCCACTAAATAATGAATTATATTAGAGTTTCAGACTTTAATAATATCCTTAGAAAATGCATTTAACATAATTCCTGTTATTGCACCAAATTTCTAATTGTATTATAGCAATATTCAAAATCTTTAAAATATGTCCTTTTGAGCCTTTGCCCACATTATTTTAGGCTTTATCTGCCTTTATTGAGCTAAGAAGTTGAGAGGTTGAGAGGTAAGCATAACTCTTAATTTTAAATAACTTGCATCCATCGATCGATATCTCTCTCTCTTGTGCATGCGCTCACACACAAGATTCTTTATTAAGCATGCAAGTACACATACACACACATACACACACACACACACACACACACACACACACACACACACACACACACACACACACACACACACACACACACACACACACACACACACACACACACACACACACACAGAAAATAAACAGACACATACTTTTCTGTTTTTTTAATTATACATTTGTTTTTATTTTGCATGCTAAACAGCAAAAGCGCTGTTTAGCAAGTGTAAAACGCAATTGATCTCACACTCATGCACACATACCCTCACACGCACACACACACACACACACACACACACACACACACACACACACACACACACATGCATAAACACACATACTCACACACACACACACACACACACACACACACACACACACACACACACACACACACACACACACACACACACACACACACACACACACACACACACACACACACACACACACACACACACACACACACACACTTTTCAATTTTTTTTGTTTGTTTTAATTTTACATTTCTGCAGTTTAGCGAGTGTAAAATAATAGCATTCATAAGCTTTCTTTCAGTCCAAACTTTGCAACAGCTTAATATGCTGCTGTGAAGTGGCAGACTCAGTTTTCAACAGGCATTACCTGTTGTTTAACACCCTGTTGGAGAACATTTGTTGACTAATCAGGATGCCAATATACAGGTTGTCCATTCTCAAATACAGCTACAACTGAGCGGTTGGGACAGTATGTGGTCTTCATAAAGACTTGCAGAAGTGCCTGGGTGAGATGCTTACAATGAAGGACAGGCAGTTTATGGATCCTGTACACTAAAGTTGTCCTTGGTCAGCACCTGTCACAGGCATCTCTCTCTGTTTCTCCTGTGACTAGTCTACCACCATCTCTAGAGAGGAGGGGAAAAGCATCTATAGTGCCACCTCCTTCACAACTTCACCCAGTGATGAGGATACTGTGGGTCATTGCTGACAGAAACTCAAACGGGGTGTTTTTGAAGAGATCAACCATAAGCACATCCCTCCATTCATGCTCAAGAAGCATTCCATCCTGTGTGTGCGTATGGTGCATGGTGCCTGTCACCATCCTAGGAGAAGGTGCTCCCATTGCTGGAGACATGCTCAGTCAACACATACATTTCCTATGGATACACTAGACTTGTCCACTAACATCAGCACACTGCTGCGTCATCACTACACACACACACACACACACACACACACACACACACACACACACACACACACACACACACACACACACACTCACATACACACAGTGCTCATTGCTGACACTTGTCACTGTGACCCTCACCATTTGTGCATATGATGATT
Source organism: Protopterus annectens (assembly GCF_019279795.1). NCBI lineage: Eukaryota > Metazoa > Chordata > Ceratodontiformes > Protopteridae > Protopterus > Protopterus annectens. The sequence goes on from NC_056739.1 coordinate 831,987,854, forward strand.
ACATTACCCAGGCATTAGTACCATTGTTCTGAACCATTTATTGCCTCTTAGCCAGTGTCACTTCATACTGCACTCACCTTCATCTCACATAGTCATCTCCTGCAGCCAGCTCCTCCAAGGGCTGTTCATCAGGCACTTCCCCCACTGCTGACCGTGGGACTTACTTCTCACACAGTGTTGCTCTCCTGCTGTAATTGTTTGCATATCACTATGTTGAGTAATACTGCACAAAATGCAATGATTTTATTTAATGTTTCTGGATCATACTGCTGTGCACCACTAGAAACATGCAGGCAATGCCAGTGGGCTTTAAGCAATACTGCCTGACAATAACATAGGTCTAAGATGCAGCAGTATTGTATACATTCTCTGTTTTGGTCTGATGATTTCTAATTTGTGCTCTTAACCATGTTTCCAGAGCATATCCGGCATTGCCAATAAGATGGTCCTGTGAAAAAGTCCCAAACACAAATCACTGATATAATTCATGTCAGATGTGGGAGTTTTGGGGACTGCCCGAGTGGTCTGCTAACATTCAAACAATACAGCCTGGTCTGCTAACATACTACATATTATACCCTGTGTATTGCAGACCACCTGTCAGTTGGAGTAAAAACTCTTACAGTTGATGACACCATTGTCTCTGTTTTCAAGGTGGGGGCTTTATTGCAATTTGGGTGCAGAGGTTCCCAGTACCTCAATGTAACATGCTTTGTTATAAAATGCATACATAATGTTGCCTTTTACCTCTATGGTACCTGAGAACCAAATATGGTCCCCGCATGCTAAAGCATGGCTTTGAGGAACTGGTGTAATATCCTTGAGGCAGATATCTAGGGTACACCAACCATGTTTCCTGTTAGTTGATGAAAGGTACCTGTAGTTAATATTCTCAAAGCCACACCTACTGTGGTTTCCACCCAGATGGCATTCTATGCATCCCACTAGATTATATATGAGGTTGATACATTTTAATCATCTCCTGCATGGTACCTCTAAAGTGGTAGTTTAAGAATAGACAGATGACATGGTGCATCTGAGAGTGATGAAACACATCTCACTAAAGACAGGCAATGACAAAAGCCTCTTACATATACATATTGAAAAATGTGGAGGCAACCCCTTATGCATTTTCATAGTATCTTATAGATATGTTCCTATATTAGTACTAAGCTAACTGCCCTTGTGGGCCATTTTAAGCCTAGACATTTACCCCATGTGAGAATCAAACTCTGCACCTTGTGTCCTTAACCATTATGCCAACCACCTGCCCCAGGTGGAATATCTCCTGTAACTCTAAGGTTGCACAGAATGTATGCATTTCTGAATCCTTCCACCATAGTGCTAACTCTCATTTGCATCTGTCATCACCCTCATTTTAATAATGTACCACCATTTACATATTATGTATGTCACAGTATTTCTTCACATTTCACAATTGTGTTCATTTTGTGTCTGAATTGTCCCCACCCAGCACATGACCATTCTTCACACAAAATCTGCTACCACAATGCAAAAATGTTTCTGAATCCCAGGAATTGTCTTTTTCGTGTCATACAACAATTTCAAATTAACTTGTTCACGCCTGTTAAACAGTAACAAGTGCATGTCCGAAACCACAGTGCATTGATTTGCTAAATTTTCTTCCTTCCAAATATAGGGCAAGTCCTGGTGCAAAAAAGGAACATGTATTTCAAGTTTTTTACTCCGTTAGTCTGTGCTACTGAGATGTGAGAAATCAAGTTCAGATTTCTCATAGTAGGACTGCTGAGGCACCAGAAATGCTGATAAACAGATTTTAGTTGTTTTCTGAAGCCTTATATTTGTCATTTGTATTTATTTTTTCACCTTGTCATTGATGTATACCTTTTAATTATTCCAGTCTCCTCACTGTCAATATCTGTCCACATTGCTTTCCCTTTACTCTTCCTTGCTATGCTTCTTAGTTTTTCTTTGCTGTTTAATGTACTATGAAACACTTTATCTCCATTTCTAACAGCTAACATCTGGCTTATGCAGGTCACTAATCAACAGAATATCTATTACCTTCTTCTGAAAACATTCAGTTGCAATTTGCTGTTTTTACTACATAGAGTATATATGCTTTTTATTTCTAATAGCATTCAGAAAATAACTATTTATTTTAAAATGAAAAAGAAAATGTTAACCCGGGTATCTTTTTATTTGATATCTAGCAATGTTGCCCTTATAGTTAAACCATTTTACACATTTAACAATGATTTTCATTACCTGAGGTTATAAAGGCCATCTTCCACACTTCAGTTCATTATAGAAATGTGATGTGCCCTCCTTGACATCACAATTTTTCCACAAACTATATCCATTATTTCTTCTTGAGGTTATGTCCCCCAAGACATCATTTCCTTTCAGAAAATGTTCGGACACAAGTATAAACATGACATGCATTCATTCACACATGACTGTACTTGTCTCAAAATAGAAAAAAAAATGTTTGCGTAGGCAAAGGACCTACAGCACCTTCCATGTGAGGGCTTTGTCCCCTACACCCATTTAAAGTACTCTCATTGTAGGTTCACTAGAGGAGGAGAGATAACTGATATAGTAAATAAACATTTTTTTTATAATTATATTACTGATTGCTATTTTAACATGAAGCTATGATCTCAAACTGTAAGAAAGATCATACAATTGTTACCATAAAAGCTCAATGAATGCTGAATAACATTACGTGACTGACGGCCACTCTGAGCAGTTATGTTTCAGCAACTGTAATATGAATAATCTTGTATTCAACAAGTGACTTTAATCCCCTATAAACCTATGTGAAATGTTAAATACAAAGGTTTTAAAGTGAACATCTCTTAACACAAGCATGAGAAGCCTTTCTTATCATTACCTTCTTTTCTGACCAAAGATGGTTTCATTCCTCTGTACTCTAACATTTAAGAAGACAATGATTCGGTTAGCCACATAATGTCCCATATCAGAATGGCAACTTTAAAAGAGATGCTAAATGAAGGTTGACAATATTCTCGACACCTTGGTGATAGATTTTAGTCACTATGTGCCACCATATACTGCTTCTACATATCAGCCAAGTATGCACTCTCTTGTTCACAGTTTGATGTTTTTCAAAGAAAATCCTCTGTGCTTTGTTTTGGTACATATCTGGTAGTACACAACATGGGTAATGTCCTGTGTGCTAATACTTCATCTATAACCCAACCCTGTTCAGTTCTTTGAATGCTTGTATGGGATTATACCACACCTGTCCAATTGCAGTTATATTCATGTTTCATCCACAGTGAAATTGGCAATGATAACTACAAAGAAATTATTTCAAGAAGTCGTGTAATTATTTCTGTCCTCAGCTCTGGCATGGAAATTGTCTTTGGAACTAATGAAAACTTGTTAATTTTTCTTAGAAGCTTTCTAACTCTGATATCAGTATTAAACATATTTTTTTTTCAAATACTGAAGCTATAAATGATGACCTGTAACTACTCCCAGTTATGTTGAAAAGTGTTCATTATAAATTCAAGGAATTTAAAAGTCTTACCTTTGTTTAGGATACTTTTATAGGGTACTATATAGAATAGACCAGAACAGTGATTGAAAATGTCTGCACCATTTCTACCACTTTACCTTTAATGATCATTTCTAGAAACATTTTGATGTACACTGGAAGTGTTTTCCTTTGAACTTAATACTGACAGGCAATGTTTTCTAGGTGATATGATTTCAGACAAGTGGAATTTTGGCTGACAAGTAAAAATCTCATTTGCTTGAGACTGACGATTGTTTCAGTTGCAGATTTGTCTTTAAATAATTTACAACAGAAACATTAGTGCTTAAGGCTAACTCTGTGTGTATTTCACGTTCACAAACATTTGGCAACCCTTTCTCCTGCTGCTTATGCCCATAAGGAAAAATATGAAAATAATGCTCATCTACTAGGTTTCTGGGAGTGCATAAATATATATAAAACACATCAGTGGTTCTTCTTTTGTTTTCTCTACATTTTGAAAACACACAAGCTTAATGATTTACTCTAGTGTGTCAGGTTTCTACTTATTTTAAAATTAATGTTTGTGCTTCCAAACATTGTAGAGATTTAGACATGGGTTAATTAAACATTTACATATATGTGCAGAACAATATATTGTGTAGTACAATAAATTATATCATGAATATGCACTTTAATCAGGAACTGCAGGGTGGTGTGTGTTTGCTTGTTCCATGTTAATTGGCATCATGCTGGCTTGTAGCCTAAACATTTGGCTAGATGGGATTGAGCAGACACAGTGTTTTAAATATTTTAATTAGGACCAGCAAGTCTCTGGCTCAACCATTTCTCATTGGAGTGTTTTTCACACATAAATAAATTAGGTAACATAGATGCGCACCCCAGAAAGCAGTTACCCTCTAGTTACAAATAAGCCTAATTCATTAATACTTCAATGAAATTAGCCATGAGGAAAATATTAGTTCTTTCAGATATGCTCAAGATTTCTTAATTTTAATTAGGAAGAGAGCTGCAGTATACAGTTCAGTACAGTGAACTATATTAAAGGTCAGACTTGGGACAAGTATAGCAAAAATGTGTGTACCAGTGTTTTAAACATAATATACTATAATGCATCTGCCCCAGTACTATTAGTAATGTTTTCAAGCTGATAATCTCATGATGTAAAAATCATTCAAAAGTTAAAGAAAATCTAAGCATAGAAAAAGTAGTTGCAATTTAAACTATTATTCATCTACAAAGAAATATAGAAAAAGAAAAGCTGATATCCAGTGCATTAGGCTATCATGATAAAGTTTTTATGTGAGGTAGCATTAGAAAAAGGTGAGCTGTTTGACTCTCTGTCACTCTGGAAATCTTTTTTATTTAGGTAGTGGACCCTGGAGTATACACCCAGCTGGTTTCAGACATTTGTGAACAGTGTTGATTACTTTTCGGACTGTCAGACAATACGGCAATAGCAAGCATCCATCCTTCAAGGAAGAAACTCCTGTCAGATTTTTGGAATCAAAGCTACCGATTGTGGGCCTTCTAAGAGTCTTGAGACATAAAGGGGAATTCAATAAAGCCTATATGGAGTAATTTTCTGTGCAGTCATAGTGGCATGGAGCTTATATGGGAGTAAGAAGCCATGCGATGCAGTAAACAGAGCTGAGAGGCGTACATGAGCATGCCAACACGGAAGTGTCCGTGGTATGCAAATCACCCCATAAGTAGGTGAACTGTATGCAAATGAGGATGTAGGGCAATCCAGCAAGCAGATAGGCAGTCATACAGATTCCGTGTTGGTGTCTGAAGTATACATGGAAAAATTTTGTGTACATGAAATTAAAAAGTGAACAGGGGCTGTAAAAGCCCAGTTAGAAGGTCAGAAATAGCAAAGCAGACATAGATATGTGCAACACTATGCCCTGTGTGTCCAAAAAGTAATGAAAACTATTTAAAATATTTTTTAATACCCATATTATGTTTGCATAGCATGCAGCAGTGAGCAAACATGCCATTATGTAAAAAAAAATATTTAAAAGTATAAAAGCAAAATATGTGACAATAATGCATTATAGGGCCTTGCGTGGAGTATGTATAAGGGTAAGATGTCTGTGGTTGCTAAGGAGGCAGGTCCTGGAATAATGTAGTTTCTAGGTTGTGTGCATGAATCTGTATGCAATGAGCTGGGGTTACTGAATAGAAAAAATGGGTATCCGTGCCCACAGATCAAACCTGTGTTGTCCCAGAACCATGTTAGTGTCCACAGAAGTGGTAGTTGACATCAACAGGGGGTATGTCTTTATTTCTTTAAGCACATTGGAGCTCAGCAGTGCCTGTTTGTGCACCATGCCACTAAGCTGAGTGTGGGGGGTGTCCAGTGCTGCTATGTTTTGGTTAGCTTTGGGGCTCGTGTTTAAGCTGGTTTGAGTATGTTTGCATGGTGCACAGCAGTGCTGAGCATGCCTGTTCATGGGGGTGTGTCTATTGACTGCTGAGCATTGTTTATGCCTGCAGCGCGGGTTTGCGTGTAGTGCAACAGTGCTTAGCAAGGAAGGGTGTCAAAAAAAGAAAAAAGAAAAAGAAATTTGCTGAGAAAGCCAATCATATATAAATTACTGATGACACCTGTTCTACCTAAACTGGGCCATTCCAATCCCTCATTGATGTACTTGTCATGTGGAATGCATCATAGTTAGCCAATCACACAAGCTGCATCTACAGCAGAGAACTATAAGTATGCATACACCCTATAATCTGATTTTACCCCATATTCTGCATCACTGGAGTACAGACTTCACTGAAGGAACAATACCATCTATCTGGAAAGTCTCCCATATTATCCCACTCCACAAAGGAGGGAACTCAACTGAACTCTCTAACTACCATCCAATAGCTTTACTCTCCCCTTTATCTAAAATTATGGAAAAATGTATCCACCGCCAACTACTAGACCACCTACTGAAAAATAACTTGCTAGCTAACTGCCAACATGGCTTTAGGCCTCACCATAGTACCACCACAGCCCTCATATCCTTTTCTGACTATATTAACAATAACCGAAACAACAATACTCTATCCTCAGCACTCTTTATTGACCTATCTAAAGCCTTTGACATGGTCAACCATCAACTTCTCTTGAATATACTTGGTTCTCTCCCACTAGATATACAGGCTTTAAAATGGTTTAAATCCTACCTTGAGAATAGGCAACAGGCTGTGCTCTGGGAAAATAATCTGTCCTCTCACCTTCCTATTATACTAGGAGTCCCTCAAGGTTCTATCCTAGGCCCTCTCCTATTCTCAATTTTCATAAATGATCTCAATTTGATCATTCCTCAAACTACATGTATGCAATATGCTGATGACTCCACACTAATATGCTCAGCTACCTCTACATCTCAACTTCAGGCCACTACCCAAACAGTGCTCAACAGCATAGAAAGATGGTTCTTACAGCATAGCCTCCTCCTGAATCCTAAAAAAACAAAACTACTACTCTTCACTCCCACGCAAAGGTTCCCCCCAATTCACTTCACAGTTATATCCAATGATGGTATCATTATATCTCCCGACCCAACTACCAAGCTCTTAGGGGTTACTATACACCATAATCTTAGCTTTGACATACATATTAACACTACAATAAAAACAATAAACATAAAATTAGGCTCCCTCTATAGGATTAAACCCTTCCTTACTCCAACAGCTAGAACAACTATTGCCATCACCCATCTAATTTCCATCCTTCTCTATGCCTGTCCCATCTATACCAACCTATCAAGAAACAACCTTAACAAACTAGCTACCTCCTACAACAATATTGCCAGATTTGCTACTGGTTCCTCATTTAGAACTCACCACTGTCAAAACCTAAAACAACTAGGATGGCTAGAACTTCACAATCAACTTCAAATTAAACAACTTATTATCGCCCATAATATCCTCTATCTTCCTAAAAATTCTCCTATACTTACTAGCCTTCTTACCCCCTACAGTAATTTGACAACCCTTCGCTCAGCCAATAAAGTACTGGTATCCACAGCCAAATCCAAAAATAAGGCCGGTGACTCTCTGTTCGCCAACACTGTTGGCAAATCCTAGAACCTCCTTCCCTTTGAACTCTCATCTCTCTCCTCAGTACAAATGTTCAAAAAACAACTCAAACAACACCTTTGTAACCACTGGTTATGCCCATGTAGTAACCCAGACTAATTTTACCACCACTTTCTCTGTAGCCTTCCCACATTACCATTTGCAATTGGATTTCTACTCTCTCCATGCCTCATACAGTAGTCTCACCTTTACTTTATTTTAGTACTTTTAACAGTTGCACTCACATACTCTTTTTCTAATTGTGTACTTCCTTAGCAAGTAGCAGTAATCTATCACATAAAAACATCCATATAAACTTTCTTTTTACTTACTACTACTTGCTTCCCTTTAAGTTGCTATGCTACTATAGGATAAATGGTATAACTCTGCTAAATACTGCTCCTGAGCTGCTACATCTATTTGTGTTTTTTTTCTTCACCTCTCTTTCTTATTGAGTGCCACTTTAAATAGTTTGTTGCTCTATCTGTTTCTTATCCTCTGCTCCTTTAATAATAATATTTGTCTATATAAAATGAGTATTCTTCAGCTCAAAATAGTACTGTACCTTAAGTTGTTACAGAATTATTTATCTGTACCTAAAGTTGTAAATTTTTGCTTATGTGGAACTTTTCTCCCCGGGCCTCCACTGAAAATGGACATATATCCAGTTAGACTAGCCCAGTCAACAAATGTAAAATAAATAAAATAAATAAATAACCGAGGAAAATGATAGGGTGCTGCAGGTCTGCTACATCTGTATGTGCTAGATAATGAGGTCAGTGCTGATGCTGCTGCAGCTCTGTTACATCTGTATGTGCTAGATACTGAGGTCAATGATGATGCTGATGCTGACCATAGGCCTACACTGAGAAGGACGAGTGCTCAGGCTCAGGGTAACCTTCCAGGCTTCCAGGGGCTACATAAGCTGGAGACAGTAGAGCACTACAGGGTGGACAGGGACATATTACAAGAATTCACCGAGCTCTGCCGCCCTCAACTCAGACTCAGAGCCAAAGGAGGAGAACCCATCACAGTGGAAACACAAAGGATACTAGCTACAGGTACTTTCCAAAGAACAACTGGGGACATGTTGGGGGTCTCACAGGCATCAGCATCCGGGGTACTCCATCAGTTCCTGGATACCATGCAAACACATGCCAGTGAGCACATATATTTACCCCGCACCCCTAAGGAGAGGGACATCAGTATGCATCTCTTCTACCATGTAGTACACTACCCTGAGGTACTGGGTGCCACAGACTGCACTCATGTCCACATCAAACCACCGCCCAGTGAGGAGGGTAGAGTGTACATCAACTGCCAGGTCATGTGCAATGCCCAGGATATTATCATGAATGTGTGTGCTGGCAGCCCTGACAGTTATCATGACTCCCATATCTGACATGCACCACAGCTGTACCATATGTTTGCCACACATATGGGCACATCCCATATGGCCATCTACTGGGGATGCTGGCTATGCACTCGAACCATGGATGATGACACCCATCAGAAATGCACACACACCTACTTAATAACTCCATAATGAGGCACACACACAAACTAGGAACATCATAGAGCATGTGTTTGGGCTGCTCAAGTCAGGGTTCCAGTGCCTCGATATATCTAGTGGAGCCCTTCAGTACGCTCCAGTCACATGTGGGCAGATGTTCACAGTATGTGCCATGCTACACAATATGATCCTGCTGAAGCAGCTGCAGCAGGATCATCACAGGGAAAAGACACAGCCCCTCACCAATGCCAAGGTCCCCACAGTCACACCCACAGGGGGACTCAGAGGTGGAGCCCCCTGAGGCTGTCCTTGTAGGCAGATGTAGGGGTGTCCAGTATACCCTGGCCTTGGCCAAGAGGCAAAGCATAGCACATACACTGACAACCTAGGTTCTAGGGACTGACACCTTACTCCGGCTCGCATACATAGTAAAAAAGATGCTAGCCACACCAAACAACCTGTACCTAACCATGTATTGGCTGTGTACTGCGTGCATCAGACAGAGTCAGCCCTAAAAACAGGTCTGTCACCCGCTGCATTCATAAGGTAAGTCACTCTCCTATACAACAAATGTACAGGGTACTAGACTATGGTAGCATATGTATTAACCTGCTGCATGTATTCAAGGGAATAGAGTGGGATACTGGGCTACTTGCAGAGAGCTAACAACTACTTGGGACAATAGGTACCCTGTTCAATACTGAGTGCCCCATAATATACATTAGACCACATGGCTGGAAACCCCACTGCATTATGCAAGGAAAATGCCAACAGTGGGGTCATAGGACAGGACAGATGCATGACTGTCAATGCCAGAACCCTCTACCACCAACGCATCAGTATTCCCATACAACTGCAGTAACAGTATGTTTGCAAGGATATTGCAGCAGACCATCACAATTCCAGGGCTGTCACAAAGAACCTGGCCACATGTTCTATTTTCCACAAAATGCACAGGTCACAGTAGGGGTCACAGTGTATGTCTGCGTGCTGTTGATAGTGTGATTAATTAAACCTCACTTTCTGGCTGCTGCTGTGGCTCACTGGGCTAAGGACATTAGCATGGTTGATGGTTCAAAACTGGACACACTTACAACTTTTTCATGTGAGTTACTCGTATGGTAGGTGTCCCACAAAAAATGTCAAAACACTGTAATCTGTTATTGCAAGAAAGCTGGAAAAAGCCAGAGAAAATGGTGGGACAGAGGGCCAAACCTACAGAAATTATACATGCTCTGAGTAACCTAGAAGGTGGTTAGTATAACAGTAGGTTACAACAGGTCAAATTAGCAGCAGAATGTAAAGGCCATCACTTAACTGTGTCAGTACTTACAACAATTCAGTGGAGTGCATTTAGTAGTATATTACTGAATAAACACAACTGTATGAGGAACAGAGATGACACATGGGGTGGAATGCTGGACATTCTGCAAAAACATGTAGAGCAAGAGGTGTAAAGACTGCAAACCCTGTGTGTGATGTTACATCATGTACCCCAGTCACATCATATCCCTCACCCACTTAGAGCAGGAAATCTGGACAAAGCCATGAATAATAATGGGATAAAGGCCCAAATATGAGAAGAAGGATTAACTATTGGCCAGACAAATGTGGAAAGTTCAGAGAATAACAGGTCATGCATTAGCATGAATGTCCCGATGTGTATGGAGTCAGTAACTCAAAAGCCTGACATAATTTCCTAATGTTCAATCTATACTGATTTGCCACTAATGTAAGAGAAAATCACAATGCTATGTAAAACGTACAAAACTATGACACAAAACTCTACATTTTATTACAATCTGTACAGTTGATAGGTATGTGTCATATATTAAGTTCAGCAAACAGCAAGGGAATGCCTTGGACAAAATACCAGGGAGGTGCTGGACTGTTGAATCAGGTGCAGCAGCCAATTAGCTGCAGCACACACACTCCTGGACTGGAGTACAGGTAGGTTTGGCCTGGAGTCTCCTTTTAAGTACTGACAGTCACACTGGGCTTGCTCCTACTCTTAGCTAACTTGAGCCCATGTCGGATGCCTCATCTGCCCAAAGAATTGCTATGTGGAAATATGTCTGTTCATACAGACAGGTATGTATACGTACATGTCTCTCCGTATCCACCTCACACATGATTATCCTATCTATCAGTATGTCTCACACACACACACACACACACACACACATATATATATATATATATATATATATATATATATATATATATATATATATATATATATATATATAAACACACATATATAAATACATGTGTTGACTGATTTAGATTCTCCACATATATCTACCTAACACAGTTACATAAAGCACATACACAACTACAGTTAGGTTGACATCCCTGTTATATATCTATAAGGATATATATATATATATATATATATATATATATATATATATATATATACATGTGTATATGTGTGTGGGGATGTACGAATGTCCTCACTTACATGCGGAATGATGGTGTTATCTGCACCTACACACACAAAAGTTGTTTGATGGTAACAGACCAAGGCTGCATAATGACAGAATACACTCACCCACAGAACCCTGTGCCTGTGGAGTATCACCCTGTAGACAGACAATGGAGAGCAGGTGGTGTAATGTGCATTGTCTGCAATGCAAGATTTGGGCAGGCCATATTGTCACCGGCCAATTGTCCCGCTACCAAACTGCAACCGGCTAGACATGGCGATACTGGTAACTGTATTAACTGGTATCCCACTGCTAGGACACTAGATACAATAACAGCATCAAGCAGGGTCACTCAGCAGTTCACACATGCTGAGGAATACAACACCACTTTGTGTAGTCCACAACTACTGTGGCTGCATCCACATGTGCAACAGATGTAACCTGTGGCACCTGCAATAAGTACTGTGAGCTATAGTATGTAACAGTAGGTAAGTAGGGGTTCTAATCTCACTTCAGCCCACCTTGTGTATGTGTGTGTGTGTGTGTGTGTGTGTGTGTGTGTGTGTGTGTGTGTGTGTGTGTGTGTGTGTGTGTGTGTGTATGTGTATAGATATATCCCCTGCAGTAGTACAGGCAACCCCATCTGGTCTATGTCTGTGCAATGATTATTCATTTTATGGCCCTGTGACTACTTTCCAGCCTCTCCATTGTCCTCCTTTACAAGGCCTGCTGATGTCATCCACCTTAACAACACTGGCTGACAATCTAATAATGGATCAGCTATGTGATGTATGTGATAAGTACTTTGTGCTATAGTGTATACTGCTAGATAGGTAGGGGTTGTAATTTCACATAAGCCAAGAGTGTGTGTGCATGTGTGTGTGTGTGTGTGTGTGTGTGTGTGTGTGTGTGTGTGTGTGTGTGTGTGTGTGTGTGTGTGTATGTGTATAGATATATCCCCTGCAGCAGTACAGGCAACCCCATCTAGCCTATGTCTCTGCAATGATTACCCATTTTATGGCCCTGTGACTACTTGCCAGCCTCTCCATTGTCCTCCTTTACAAGGCCTGCTGATGTCATCCACCTTAACAACACTGGCTGACAATCTAATAATGGATCAGCTCTGTGGTGTATGTGATAAGTACTATGTGCTATAGTGTATACTGCTAGATGGGTAGGGGTTGTAATTTCACATAAGCCAAGTGTGTGTGTGTGTGTGTGTGTGTGTGTGTGTGTGTGTGTGTGTGTGTGTGTAGAAATATATTACCTTGCAGCAATATGCGTATGGCCATATAGGCTATGTATGTGCAATGGTCATGCATTTTACTGCCCTGTGACTAGCTGCTGGCCTTAAATAACCCACATCTACCCAGGCATAACTGCTATCCACCACCATCTACATTTGTATGTATGGAACACCCAGGTGACACATATCAAGGGTAGCAGACCTTGTCACAGGGTATGCATGCATGATTACGGCGACTGCCCCCATTGTCTCTGATACACAGTTCAACATATATGCACCTAGGTAACCATGCACGTATACAGCCATACTTTGCCGATGTCATATTTTTGATGTGCTGCCATGCCATCCTATGTGGCTGTATTGCCACCAAGTCTCCATAGCTTAGCCACTCAGACCCCTGGAACAGAAACATACAAAGATCTGTAAGACACCTATCATTCTGTAACACTACCACCAGTCTAACATCATGCAACAAAGATACACAAAGTTTGATAGCAGTAATGACATATGCCAGCATATAGCACCTGTCATGACCCATAACACCTGCCATGGCATAACAATGCCACACTACACAACTACATGTAAAGTAATATAGTCACTTTGTGCATCAGACGCATATTTGCATGCCCCTGCATTGATGGCATTGATGACAGGGATGTGGCACACATATCCTCACATGCACAGGGTGTGGTGTGGGGGTGCCAGAGGCCTAGGCTATGCCAAATGGTTGACAGCGTGTGTGTGAGTCAGGAAGGGGTGCTGGTTAGATGGGCCATGGTGAGGTGATGTGTATGTTGGTGACCTGCATGAGGCAGTGATGTTTGAGGGTGTGCATGTACACAGTCAAGGCCAGTGCTAGCCCTACATGTGTGTATGTTGAACAGCTGTAGACTGTACATGGCAGAGTGGGCAGTTCGTCTCTGGCCATAAACACGAGAACTGTTTCTGCCAGGAGTGGCACTGACAACACCATACCCTGGGTCAGATTCAGTGCAAGTAGCTGATGGTGACTGCTGTCTGCTGTGCCCGTATCCCCCATGGGACTGCCCAGGGCCATGTGCCCATGGCCTGCCACAATGTGGTATGGACAGCACACTTCTCTCTGTAGTGCTGGAGGTACTGCCACTACAGGAGCATGAGTGTGCATGTCCGCATGCAGTCTCAGCTGATGGTGTTGCTGATCTATGTGCACGTGCCCAGTGCCCTACTCCAACCAGATGTTCCAGCACAGACAATGTCCGGTGAAAGAATGACACTGTCTCAGTCCACTGTCTGTCCACTACATGAATGAAACAATCCATGGAGTCACCAATGCGATGGATGCAGTCGTGGATGTCAGACTGTGCCTCATTCAATAATCTGGAGCATCCTTCTGGTGTTGCATTCAGAACATGCCTGTACCTCCATAACAGACTGAGACATGTGGAAAGTTACTCATGATATGACACCTGTGACAGGTGGTGGATGGGCGGCAGTCCTGTTTCAAGCACCCTTGTCAATCTGCCTGTGTGGGACCTCGCCAGGTCTCTGGCTATGGCCACTGTCTATACACTGATGCAATAGCTGCCACACTGTCCTGATCAATGTTGCCACCCTCGGACTGTCTGATATCTGTGGTCTCAGGGGACTGAGTATGTGTGGGCATACTGATTGTGTGCAGGGACAATAGGGGAGGAAGTGGGATGTCAACCTTTGAGACAGATTCAGTCCCCAACAACCCCACCTGTACCTCACTATGGCCACAATCATCATCAGAGTCCAATGAGACACTGACATCAGGTTGTGAGGGAGACAGATGCCAACCCCCACATTCACCTGTGAGGAGGAAGACAAAATCAGTACATCACTATCTGCACTATTATGAATGGTAATACACACAGACACATACAGATGAGGAGCCACAACTGCATTACACATCCCACATCTTATTTCTGACCCCATACACAGACAAGACAGGCCCTTTATAACATGCACTTCAGCTAAATCCGGTTAACATTACCAGTACAATACATCTTTGAGATAAGCAATATGACAGTGTATCTGATAGACCTACACCTAAATCCCAGTGCACCTTTCTTGAGCATAATAGGCCAGTTGTAGTATCAGTGCCTCAGGTATATACCATCGCCCTACTGTGTGTGAAGATGCATCTTGGAGTGATTGCCTCCTGTATAACTGGATGCATAGTCCTTCTTAACAATACGTGCAAATGTGTTAATATCCCTCCAAATACACAGCTGTGATTACCCATTCTATGCACTTCAGTTAACTTCTCTGACATGGAACATACAACTATTCTACTCTGGCTAAGCACAGCAGTTGTGTCTAGGGCAACATGGCAGCCTTTAACATCCTTAGGGTATATACAATCTGTCAAACAACAGTACCGCACTTACCAGGTACAGGACCTTGGACTCTGGCGACACCTGGTGTACCTATGTAAATGTGAGGGAGAGGTATTGTCAGCAATACCACATGTTACATTGTTACAAGGCAATATGTGTGTATATCCACATGTACAGTAGCTAATGTGTTACTGCCTACATTGTTGATATTTTGAGTATGTGTACACAGCTGTGCGTTAAAACCAAATCTCCCCCAAAGCAGATAGATCTGACACCCTTGCACTGGTATGCTGAGCCTGCCACAATGGCTGATACAGTATTACACTGCTGAGCACAGTAAGCTTACCTGGATGAGCCTCTGATGTGGACACTGTGACACCCACCTGCAGGATGTATGGGATGATGGATGGCTAGGAGCTGGTGGCTGATCCCAGGTTTGCAAGGAATTCCTCTGTGGCCAAGACTGGTTGCATTGTTGCAGGCCCTCCACCAGTGGAGCATGGTCCCTGGCCACAGCAGCTGCTCTTTGCCATGCAGCATTGACCATATCTGTTGCCTGGTGTCAGACCTGCTAGTAGGTCCTGTCCTGTTGGGAGATTTGATTCACTGCTGTGATGAGGTCAGCCCACAATGCTGCATGTTGGTCATGATTTTGGTGACTCCTGGACAGTCGAATGTGGTGATGCAGTCTGAGGCCATCCAGGATGACATTATTTTCTGCGGTTGTAAATGTTGGGTGCCTCCTATGAGACATCATTCCTGAAAAACAACAAGAGGGGAACACATCACAGGACCAGATACATGGACATCCACTATGTAGAGACCCTGCACAACCAAAATGGGCTTCACTGTCCACCGCTCCCTCACACATCATACCCTGATGTCTATTAACACAATACATGTATGGCTATCACAAAAATAGTAGCAATAATGGTTATGTCCCTGAGTGCCATGACAGTCTGTTGTATGCCTCCATATCCATCACTGCAGTCTACTGTGGTGTGTCCCCTAAGGCAAAGTCCCACTACTATGTCATACAGCCACTGTCAGACAAATAGCTGTGTGCTATTACAACTATATGGGGACAGTCCAGCAACACCAGTTTGCCACAAGGCAGACAGCAATGCAAACCTGCTGTAGTATATCTTCCCTGTAGACATCATACCTTCCCACTAAACACATATTTGCAGAATGTGAATGTATGCCTCATTGATGTGGTCCTTTTGGCACAAACATGTGGATGTCTGACAAACGGTTGGCCAATCATTGATGGTTGTTAGCAGAATACAGAGAATCTGGCTGTAGGATGACCACCTGTCCCACTTTGCGAGGAACAGACCCTCTTTGGGCAAGTTGTGTCCTGCAAAGAAATAGAAACAAAGACAAATGTCCTGAGATGTTGGGACAAACATATCTTCTATATTTTATGTAACAGCTGCATAAAACAGTTATTCTCTATCTGAAACACCTAAATGTTATAAGAAACAGAATAAGCAACTAAAATGCTACAAGAATAAGCTTTTAATTAAGCAAAAAATGAAGTTTTGTACTTTGTACTGACTGTGGGTATGTTTGGTCCTGCAAAATCTTGCGTTTTTTACCAAAAATGTCCCACTTTGGCCATTTGAAATGGTGGCAACCCTATCAGGCTGTCACACGCGAGATCCCTCAAAAAACTCCTATGCTACAGCAATCTCCATTAGTCTATTCACAGTCTTACTTTGTATGACCAATATGTACATTCAGTCACTGTGTTTGGGCCTGTGTCCTCCCACTAATAATGGCTGTAGCCTGAATTCCTACTGTAAGGGCTTGAGAGGTATGTAAGCCATAGCTCTCAAGCAATGAGGTGCAAATGTCAACAAAACAGTGACCTAGCCAGAGTACATCAGGGACAGTCAGGGACACTTTTACAATGTCTGGACTATTTCTGTGTGACATTGACAGACTGAGAGCAGGTGAATTACAGTGCATGTGATATTACAGCTGTGTACACCCTTAATTACTGTCAATATGTCTAACTCATAATCCACTAGCTTTCCTATAGGAGCCAACCATTGTAGGAGGGAGTAACAGGGGCAGAGCTGTAATATGATTCAAAGCAGGGACAGTTGAGAGGCATGCCTGTAGCTGTTGGACAGCAGAGTATCACAAACATGTCAATACCACAGATGTACTACAGGCCTACTGTTGTGATCCCTTTTCCCCATACCTCGATCCTCCCATCTGCATCCCATTATATGGGCACATGTATTACATACCTGGTAGAGTGAAGTAATCCTGTTTTCACCAGATCCTCTGCAAACAGCTTGATAAACCATATTGTGTCTGTGTAAAGTAATATACAGACCTGTTCCCCATAGGCAGTTGATTGCCTTTTGTAGGGAATGCTCATTAACATGTAATTGCCTGTACCACATTCTGTGGCTCAGACTTGCTAATTGCATCCAAAACATCTAGGTTGTACTTTCATTAGTCAATGACATGGCACCACAGTGCAATATTTAATGCCTTCATGTAGGCCTCGGCTTCTTTCTTAATCTTTGAGATGGACATTAGTGAGGTGTGGAGACTACAACATCACAGAAGGTAGATACAAATACTGTCCACTTTTGAGATTTATGAGGTATGTCCACAGTTTTGCATGATATGTTTGACCATTGTCCCATGACATTGTGATTATCTGGTAGTTCAATGGTAAATATTGTGGGTTGAGGTCAGTAAGGAAAGGGAAACATGTGAGTGTCAGACATCATACCCATCAGACTATGCATGCTGATGCAGTGGCTGCTATTCTATCAGCTCACTGTCTTTATAGGGGCAAACTGTGAAACATGTCCCTGTCACTGGACCTTTGCTCCCCTCCCTTTATATATGGTTGTGTCTGGATCCCTTGTTCTAGGGGGTTGTGAGGTATGGTAGATCTGTAGCAGCTGTCTTAACATACAGCTGTGTATGTTCCAGGCTGCAACTGATGCTGCAGCCTAGGACACATATTGGGGAGTGAGAACTCTTTGGAGGCTGGCAAGCTGTATGTGTAACTGAGGCAGCAGTGTCAGCTGTGTCATCAAAGCAGCACCAGGGTAAGGCTACCCTGTACAGTCCAATCAAGGCATGTGCGTAAGGTAATCTGTTATGCAACAGTGCCAATCACAGAGTAGTTGGCAGCATATAGTTTGGCTATATAAATATGTGCAGTGCGTTCCTACTTACAAACCTTTGACTTACAAACATAGGGATCAGTTAATGCAGTAGCAACAGCCCGTGTGGGTTAAAATTGCATAACTCAGTCATTACTTGCTGTGTTCACAAGAATGCAATTGATGTACAACCCACAGGATTCGAAACCAGGACTGTGGGTGGCAAAATATACTATATGCAAGGCATTCAACAGACTAAGCCACTGAGACAGTGCTGTAGCATGTGTATTTGCAAGATATATATGCATACAAACAGTCTGTGACACATGTCTGCATTCATCATTATGTGCATGGCTTTCAAAGGTAGCTGTTGTGCAGCAGGGTCCCAGTTGTACACATGTAATTTGCCATTGCTGCCTTAGCAGATGCATTTAAAGATGTTGCTGATAAAAGGGAACAATTACCTGCTATCATACCTCTCAACCTGTTAGAGCAATAAATCTGAACAAAGCCATAAATAAAAGTGGGACAAAGGCCCATAAATAGGGACAATCTATAAATATTGTTCTTAAAAACTTAGAATGTCTAGAGTAACAGGTTTTGCATTAGCATGTGTTTTCTGAAGGGTATGAAGTGCAAAACTGAAATGTTTGCCATGATTTTCTAACTGCACTCTTTAATGACTTGCCACTACTTTACCAGAAAAATAAGATTTTATGAAAACCGGGCCAAAAATAGGGGCCAAAACTCTGGACATTCTGCAACAATCTGTACAGTTGACAGGTGTACCTGCCAGGCCTCATGTACATCCATTATTATTTATTTGGCTGTGTACTGGTGCAGTGTTTGCATCACAGTCCCAGGTACACTTCCATTTTTTTCCATTATATGTGCTTGCAGTGTGTCAGTATATTTTGCTAGAAACACTTGTTTTCATTTGGAGCTGAGTGGCCTAGTGGGCTTGTGCACTATGCTGTAGTTGATAGGGGCCTGGGTTTAAGCCATGGCAACAGTGATTATTTTGCAGATGTGCTTAACACTGTGAGAAACACATAAGATCATTAAGGCACTTTTAAGCACCGTTAAGCTGGTTTGGACAGGTTTGCGAGGCAAGACGCTTAGCTCCATGCAAACCCATGCTAAAAATTAAAAAAGAAAAGAAAAATGGGGTGATAGGAGAGTGGTGAAATGGGGCAAGCAGAGGGAAAAACATACAGAAAGGCAGTAGGGTTGTGCAGGAAGGGTGTAGGAAAGGACCATAGGTTTCCATTTCTTGTACAGCAACAGCTGTGCAGTTTTTACAGTCTTTGTACATGAATTTTGACCTCAAACACCAGAGAGAGGGGTGATAACAACATATATGTGCTGTCAAGCCAATTGGACTTAATTAGTTGTGTCCAGTAGATGCATGTACGAAATGGAGAGCTATGCGTGGGGTGATTATTTTTTTGGGACAGGTGCCTACTTTTTTTTTCTTAAGGAGAGAGTGGAATGTTGGGGAAGGGATGTAGGTACGTGTGGGAAGGTAAGTTGGCTAGGAGAAGTTGCATTTGCAGACAGACAAGACAAACAAGACAGCATACAGGGGAGGTGTGTGACGTGGAATCAGAGGTGCATGTGCCCACAGATGGCAGCAGCATGATTGAGCTCCCCACCCATGGACAGTTGACACTGCTCCTTCACTACCCCAAAGGTTTCTGTACTGGAGGCTGGGTGCCAGGGCCACAATTTCCCACCAGGTTGTCGAGTTTACCCTCAGTCTGGTGCAGGTGTTGTTCATAACTCCTATGCACAATCCTGCTCACCATGGCCAGTAGTTGATTCTGGGTGACTACTGCCCCTCTGCCACTGCTGCCAGGGGGAATGGGCCTCCCCCTGAAGTGGTTCCACCTGACGGTGGTGCAGGGCCAGCAGAGGGGGCACCACCGGCTGGGTCCCAGATGCTCTGGTACCCAGTGCCACAGCCAGCTGAGGTAGCATAGGCAGATCAACAGGAACCAGCTTACCTGTCATGTTGTAGTGATAGAGGTATAGCAATGTGTATAGGTTAGTTATGAACAAAACATTTTGTTAGTTATAACAGCATGCCAGAGCATTGGAAATAACCCATTGAAATATCAATGCATATTATATGGATCACAACAAGTATATTAACAGCATGCCAGTAATAGTTACGGCATAAGGCCAATAACATAGGTAATTCAACAAGATATGTTAATCTGCAACCATTGTAATACATAACAATAATAAAACACATGCCCTAAAATAAAGTTTAGAGAACAACATATGTTAATAGTAAAATGTAACCAGTGTATAACAATAATAAATTTAGATGAAGATAAGGGTGGGGAGAGAGAGAAATAGAGTCCATTAAAACCGGTGTAGGCTATATAGTTTGCAACAGTACTGCTATCTACTCTACTATGGGGCTATCTTTTCTTTATGTGTAAAAGTGCCCTATAGCTGCTGTAGCATGTATATACCTCTCAAACTATCTGCACGGGGCACCATGGGCCAAGCAGTAACACCTGCAGGTACACAACTACCAAGGTGTACTGTGGACTGATGTAGTGTAACTGTGCTATTGACATAATCATGTTGATGATACATCTGTGACAGAGGGATTACACAACAGTAATTACAGTCCTTGACAGCATGACACTTGAGAGACATGTATCGTGTACAGTACAGAGGGTAAACAACTATCATGCTGTCCTTGGCAGGCATGGGGATAGACCTTAAGCAAACTTTCACAGACACTCCGGGCAAACAGCCATACCAAGATTACACATTTTATTTATTTTATTTTATTTTATTATTATTGTACTTTTTGCCTTTATTCTATGTAGTCTTATCACACCCCTGGTTAATGCTGTTAACAGTCCGTTACATCTGAACACACAAATTATTTACTCATAATAAGGGCTGCTTCACTCATTTACCTGCATTTCCTGTGGAGAGAACATCTGTCAACAATACATAACTGATTCAGCAATATTTATTACTACTTGCACTGGATTCAAACCCTGGTCTGTGTGTGGAAAAATGTACTTCAGACAGAGCATTTAACAAACTGAGCTACTGCTGACTACTGACTGTCTGATATTTGCCTAGACCTCACCTGGAAACAAACTATGACCTGGTAATAGTATTACAGTTTTATACTAGACTGCAGGGACAGCTGAGCACACATGCATAAGATTCATGCATGACAGATATACTAGGTAAACTATACAGTACTACATAGAATGCAGGTGTACACAATGTACTGTTAGTGGGTGGAAATATATGTGAAGTCTACACACCATATCAGATTATTGGGTTGGCTATCTCACCCATATACAGTTACAGATAAGTGTATTTGCAGTCTGCAGCTATTACACAAGGCAATCCTGATATACACAATATACCTTGGGTGTTAATGGTATTGCTTCAGATGTTATTGCAGAACAGGTGTCATAATGCATTTCTTGTACTACAGGTCTAAAGCTACAGTTATTGCATACCACTCTTTATTAGCTATATCTTGAAACAGGTAGTGGCTTTCTTTTGTGTTTTTATTTCAGAGCAGATGTCATAATCGATTTAATGAAAAACAGCCCTACTTACACACATATTAACAACACAGTTTTATTAGGGGTACCTTCATGCAGTATAATGCAGGTGTGGCAATACAGTTTTAATTCCACAATTATTGCAGTAGAAACTTTATTTCATTTACATTATCAAGGTTAATGCTTTAGTCTTCCCAGTTTATTGCACTATAGTTGGTAGTAGTCAATTATTGCTTTACAGGCCTACATCCACATTCATTGCAATAAACAAATCTTTACTGTATGTACCTATTGGCAATTAATGATTTACTCTTTCTTGCTTATTTGACTATAGATTGCAAATTAATCTGTACTCACCACACTCATGGCTCAATCTGGCCAAGTGCCCTGCATGCGCCTGTAGGCTGGGACCCGTCTCCTCTGCAGCTGTAGGGAGAGAAGCACACCATTATGCATACCTGTCTATCAAACATTCAGATTAGGTATTAGTAAAACAATGCTAACAGTACTTACAAACTCATGGGGCATTCCCAGCTCAAGCTTCCCAGACCCTGGTGTCCAGAAGATCCCCCTTCCGATGCTTCAGGTCATCGTAGTGGTGACAGACCTGCTAACCTGTGTGAGGGATACCTGTAGCACTGGTGAGATCATATATCAGCTAGTCCCAGGCCTCTGCCTTGCACTCTGAGTCCTGGAACTGCCCCTGCAGCAGCTGGTCTTCATGGTCTTTTACCAGGAGTCCAGCCATGACTATGGACTCGGGAATGCCCCACTGCTGCACCCGGAAGCACAAACCATCTCCAACACTTGCCATAGTTCCTGCACAGTTCAAACTCTAACTGGGTATGCTGTATTCCTGCCTGTTGCACTTAATATAGCCTGTTTTCCTGCCCTTACATGTCATTGGGCAATTTTTAAAAATGCATCATGTCGCTTGGCACTGCACAAACCAGCACAGCTGAGCTGAGCGGTGCTTAAACTGGCACTGCTTAGCAATGCTTAGCAGTGCACAAACCAGCTAAGCACAGCCAAGTGGTGCCAAGCACTGCCAAGCAGTGCATAAACAGAGATTGTTTAAGCAGTGCTTATCATGGCTTAGCAGGGCTTAGCAGAGCTTAGCTGAGAGCAGGAGATCATGCTTGAAAAATAAATAGCATAAATTCTATTTCACAAATAATTGCTAATTTCTCTTCCACATATTCAAACCCCACACCTACTGCACAAATGGCCATAACTCTATTGACTTGGCTACATGGACATGTAGACTGCTGCTATACTTTTACATACACCCCTGAGCCACGTTTAAGCACTGCTAAGCACCGCACCATGCCGCACAAACCTGCTAAGCAATGCTTAAACCTGACCTTTGAATCAAAAATTAGATGCATCCAGTTTCTGTTTTTAGATTTCTGGCATGTATCATTTGCTGTGTGCTGCGCAGCACAAACTTTAAAAATAATAATTAATTAATTAAATACACTGATACCATGCACTTGGATAGTGCAGGAGGTGTGTTACTCATCCGCAGACACAGTTAGTGACACACTCCCTACACTGATTCAATAATCGTGTTCCACAGCTCTCTCTCAGCAACGCATCATCATTAACTCATTCACTCCAATGGGACTCAGGAAGTTTGCACTGTA
The DNA here is from genome assembly GCF_019279795.1 of Protopterus annectens. Lineage (NCBI taxonomy): Eukaryota > Metazoa > Chordata > Ceratodontiformes > Protopteridae > Protopterus > Protopterus annectens. The sequence goes on from NC_056739.1 coordinate 832,011,315, forward strand.
ACTTCCAAAGGGCAGAGCCTAAGCCTTTCGACAGAATCAAATTATGTCCTCACATTTCAAACAAATGTTCATATCTCTGGAACCATAGGGGTTATGAAAGAAGTATAAATGGCAAACTTTTCAGCACAATCTGTTTTTATAGTGGTAGAATTCTTTAGGTTGTAGGTCTTAAACCAAATTGTATAAGTCATAGTAAATACAGTAACTATTACATTTATAATATTTTGTAAACAACGTATAATATCCCAGCAACCACCCAAGTTACATAATACTGTCAGCAGCAATTTATTCATCTAGCTGAGTGCTTTCATATGAGGCTAAGGAGTTCTGTCTGTGTTACTTGGTTGTAGAAATATTTAGAAAAATTTGAAAATTATATCCATGTAAATTAATATTCTAAAAACAACAGTTAATATGCATTAACTTTTTATTATTAATATTACCTGCACTAGACAAAGGTCAAAAATTAATGCAGTTAATTTTGCCATTGTGTAAGCTTTAAGATGAAATCTTTTAAAACCTTGTACATAGCATGGTTTTGAAATTATTGATGCAAATATGAACAAACAATATTTGACACCTAGAGACATCAGTAGGAGTTAACCGCAGGCGCACTTGGAGGCATCACTCAGATGTAATGCATGGCGCGCTACCAAGGGGGAACTGCGTACACGGACACTGTAACTTCCATGTAGGCTGCACACTATGCCTACATGGAATTTATTAAATCTGGGGGATAGTGTTTGGAGTTGTGGAAGAAGCACATCAAATTATGATATGGGGAGCAGTTACCCTAATGTAGAGCCTAAAGCATACATGCCTTGCTGCAAACATATACTGATGTTTTGCACAACTTTGACCAGGGTTACCACTGGAGTTACGTTTGGAACTGCAGTCTCAGAGACCCACATTTGGAAAACCTGGACTTCAGTATCCAGTAGTTCATGCCTGTATGTGTGCTACAGTATCAGTAAGGCTACAAACTACTAGGACATGTTAAGTTACATTTGCAGTCCTCAAATATAGAACCTGCAAGGTTAATTATTTCAACACTCACATAACAGGCAACTGTCATTCAGTATTACAAATTAAGCAAGACCTCATCACATTGAAAAAGGAAGGAATCTTATACTACAGAAACAAAAATGAAAAAAGCGGAGTCATAATTCCCGCAGAAATGTTATTTATAATAGTTAGCAATCTTCCACCTGCACAAAGGAAAATAACACCTTCTACATTTATTTAAAACTGATGAAACAAAGAGCTTTAACCACATAAAACATGGATTCATTAATGATGGCTGAAGAGTAACTATGTACTACAAAGTTAAACTAAAATCTTTCTAAAACATTGATCTTTTAAGTAGTCTTTGATACTTTTAATAACTGATCAACTATAACAAGGTAAGAACAGACACAGAGCATTGAACAAGAACAGGCACAAATTAGGATGAGTCAGCTGTGAACTATTACCTTGGAAAGTATCAGAGATGAGTTCATGGATTGGATGAACACCAGAACTAGAATGAGGCAAAGCAGCATGGAGGTTGAGAGCCTAGGTTAAGTGTTGTGGCAGTTAAGGTGATGTGGGAAGACAGCTAGTGAATCAGTGCAGTGTGCCATTCACCAGACACATCAGAGGAGGAGCATGAGAGAGTGGCCATTCCCCAGACACATCAAGGGAGGAGCATGACAATGTGGACTTCATAATAAATGAATATGGGGGTGGGGCAAGAGGAGGAAGGTAATATGGAAGCTTCTGCATCCAACAGTAACATTCAGGCTCCAGGATCCAGAGGGAATGATGGCAGATGGAAATGAGAGACTGTATCAGAAAAGATGGAATTCTGAATGTGGCTCTAAGCAAAGCAGAACAACTCATGGATGTCCAGATGAAGGAACAGCTAGCTAACAGTGATTATACCATTGTGTAGCTTAGAGTGGGGTGGGGTGAGAATATAAACACAGTGACAATGGTATGATATTTTAGGAGACTGTGTTATGTTGAGATGGAATAAAAGATGAAGATCTTGTGGGAAAAAAAACTGATGCAGTAAAAAAGCTAAGGGAATGTGTCAATAATGGAGTACTTAGGCCATATGGACAAGTGTGTTGGAAGCAGTCACAAAAATAAAAAGAAAAGGTCTATGTGGTTATGTAAGGTTAATGATGTGGGTCCTGCAAGAGGGTAAGAGATTGAAGAGGCCCAGTGTAAGGAGACTAGGAGAAAACCAACAAAGATCATGCAAGCTGATAAGGAGATGATAGAAGGGCTTACAAAAAGGCATAAATGAGTAAGAGATGTAGAAGTCTGGCCAACATGAAAAAATGGAAAGCAGATCACCGAAGACTAGAAAAAAAACAGAGGTATTAAATGAATATTTTATTTCATATTTCACAAAGAAAATAAAGGGAAGTCTGAAGTTTCCTTAACCCCCCAATAAAAGATGATTGGTAGGTCGCTCGAGACTGGGAAATACAGAAACAAAGAAGGAGGCAGGATAGAGTAGAACAGCAGTAAATGTATGCCAAGATATAGACAGAAGAGGGAACTGGCTCACCTCAAGAAGGCTAAAACACAAGGACCAGATGGGCTATGGCCCAGAGTTGTCAGAAAACTGGACAGTGTGCTGGGTAACCCTAGACTGAGACTTTTAACAGATAACTTGCCAGTTTACAGTGCCCATGGATTGGAGGCCAGCAAGTATGATAACCTTGTAGCAGGGCAGAAGTTGGAAAACTGAGGGAGCTATGGGCTTGTTAGCTTAACAACATTGAGAGGGACAGTTATGGAAAAAATATGGAGGAGGAAGCCAAATAATCTGTGAGACAGGAACCAACATTTGTTCATCACTGGAAAGAGCAGTCAGTTTGATCTTATTCAGTGATTAATAGTCTTACAGATGAATTTGATAGTGCAGTACTAGTAGGTTCGGCCTAACTGGACTTCTGCAAGGCCACTAACTCAGTTGCATGCAGGTGTCTGCTGGCTTCTGGAACACTGGAGGGCTGGGGGGTGGGAGGGGGTAGACCAAAGATTGACAAACTGGACTGCTGTATAATTCAATGTCAGGCAAAGCAGAGATGTAGCAAGCTGGTTTTGCACAGGTACTGTCTCCCCAATCTGGTGCCTCCTAAGGTGAAATAAAAAAAAATGACCACCCACAACAGAATATGAGGACAGTGGCAGCAGCACACAAAATGCTGGGGTGCTAGATAGTAGAGATAGTAACTGAGAGCAACATGGTCTGGCTCATTTTATACACACAGTACTCTGTCAAGTTCTAGAGGCCATTTGTGGAAGGGAGCATCAGACTGCTGAAAGGAGGCAAGAGAACAGGTACCTGAAAGATGCATGTGATATTGGGGAGAGAGCATAACCACAGATAGAAAACGATAGAGCTATTCTTATGGAGAGAGAGAGAGAGAGAGAGTAAGAGAAACATGATACAGTTGCACAAGGCTGCATGTTGATGCAAATGGTTTGTGTTAAAAAGAAGGGTGAGGGGAAGAGGGGTCAGAGAGAGCAGTTTGTGTGGATTAACCTCTCTGTTAATCTTGAAAGTACTTCCTCAGAAGGAGGGTTGTGGTCCCACAGAGTGGACTGCCAGAATGGGTGGCAGAGAGGCAACCCACAGACTCATTCAACAGGTCATAGGATATGTAAAGAAAGTGGCAGGAGGAAGTTAGTTAAGTACGGAATGTACACTGACAAATGCATTTAATGGGAAAACTAGGTAGATATGTCTCCTTCTGCAATCAACCTTATGTATGTAATTTAAATGTGACATGTAGTGCATATGTTCGGGAATAGTTGTGGAAATATTACAAAGTACTAAAAGGAACATTTTAAAAGGCCTTCTAGAAGCCTTTCAGAAGGAATAAACTCAGCAAAGTTCAACATAATTGCTCTTTACACCATGTCATATGTGACTTTTTTTGCCAATCTCTGAATAATGCAGGTGCATTTCAAATTGAATCTGTGTAGTTAGAAGATGTGAAAATTTGATATAATCTATAAAATCATACTAGGTAATGTACTGGCAAAGTATAAGCAGTATTCAAGTATATGCTTTGCAATCACACTGGGAAGGTATGCAGTAAAACCATGTACTAGGAAACAGGCACAATTCATCAAAGTATTAGTGCACCAGTCAAAACTGGTATGCCCAACTGTGTGGCCAGATGAGTCTGAGTACAGAGGAGGCATGCAAATTAAGTCCCAAAGAAAATCCTAGGATTCAGAAATGTCTGAATCATGGAGTACTGTGGGTATATGTGTCAAACAGACTAAGCAGACCAAGAGCATAAAGAACATTCATACACCCCTGACTGGCTAGGAAATGGTAACATGCCATTCAGCATAATATAGATTAGTAACATCAACAAATTTAGAAAAAATGCAATCTGAACAAAACTTCAGTTCTTGTATTGTGGTGTGTAGCCGCATCCTTTATTTCCATGTAGTATTTACAGACACTATAACAGAGCTAAATGCAATCTCATTACAACACAGTGACATCATTATTTTTGCATGAATTGGAGTGAATCCAGCACAGGATCCCTTCATTATCATAGCATACCAAATACCTTTATTCTACATCATGAACAGGTTGCAATATTCATGATTTCCCTCTGGCCATGTCTCTGGTGAAGCAGATAGGGCAAGATGTAGCAATTCCATCCATCCCTGCTCTGTAGTATAAAGCAGATTTTCTTTCCATTTGCAAGAACAGGTCTTAGAAGAAACTCCAAATGACCATCTACTGTCATCCTTCAGTATTAGCTTTGCCCTTGGCAACAGTGGAAATAACTTGGGTAGGAAAACTAGATGGTATGCAAAATTAGAATTTAATTTATGTTCCTATTCATATCCCAAAGAATGAATGCTAATCACAACTAGTTAAATGTATGTCAGTGTTACTCTAATAATAATCACTGTCCTACCTTTTGGCCCTGGTAATGACTGAATAGGGTCATAAACCCAATCCACCTACTTGATAAAGCAAATGAAAAGCTAAATGCCTGTTACTTTACATCTTAAGCAAAGGTTAGTGGAATGTAAAGTTTCATTTTGAATGATGTGCATATTTTAAGATTTTTGTCTAGGTTTATGTAAATGGAAGGTGATACACTGGTGCAATGGATAGCACTGTCACCACTCAACAATAGGTTGTGTGGAGTCTACATACATCCTTGTGTTGTGTAGTTTTCTCCGTTTTCCTCCCACCTCCAAAACACATGTGGTATGCTGACCAGTGACTGTAAATTCTCCATAGGTGTATGTGGTATGAAGAAGAAAAAAGGCCTTGCAATCTGCTTCTGTTCCCTAAATTGCCTAGTAAACACTGTAGATGGCAATGACTGTTTCCAGGGTTGTTGTGGGAGTCAAATGCAACTCATGACCATGTGTTGATGAATATCTAAATGGTAGCAGAAGGTATTTGTTGAGTGTTTTCTGCAATGCATATGTAGTTGCATTTCAACCAGCTGCAAGCTTTGATGAACAGCATTTGATGTGCACTGTGGTTGGGCCAGCCACTGCACACAATCCAATATTATGGAGGGGTCATTTCTATGAATTGTACTCTATCACAAAATATGGACCATAGCCAGTATACACAAATCATTTACCTATGAATGCACAATGTTCATAAATGCCCTGGCTAATGCCTAAAGTCAAAATAAACTCAAATCACACAGTTTGTGCATTACAAATTAATTGGCATGCAATTGGTAGAATGTATTTGATAACACCTGGAGTAACGTTTGGTTTCAAAAATGATTCAGACCATGAAATGACGTTATTCATATTCCTTCCATTCACATTGTTATGCATTTGTTGTATAACTGAACAACGCACTTAGCTAGAGTATTAAGTATACATGCTTTGCTAGTGGATGAATTATCCTTCACTTGGTCTTCCTGTCCAAAGCTATTGTAGCTGTGCATTGCCATGGACATGTCATTCATGTATTTGTAAGAAGCAGAATATTAACTTTAACAATTTCCTCTTGAACCAGGATGTAATGAATGGTCACATCTGCTTATAAATTTACAGACAAACCAGCTAAGGCTTTTATAAATACCCCATCTGGCACCTTTATCAAGCTTAGAAATAGTCATTTCTATATACATCAAAAGATTTTTTTAGTATTTTGCCTAAAATAAAAATTTGACCGTTTTCCCCTAACCTCAAAAAATTAGTGTACATTTATTATAATATGTAGTGTATGTATTGTATTGTTGAAAATTTTTGCTGGCTATAACTTACTACTTTGTGTATATGCATTATAACACACTAATTTCATTATATATGGAGTTGACAGGAGCACTATGGCTTCTCATATTCCATTTTCTTGATACTTAAAAAAATCATCAAATATGTATAACAATTTATGTGTCAACATCTTACTATGTTGCATTATGATATATTATTAATGGAGTTTAATGAAGTTTCTGGGGTCATATAACAAGCACAGACAACACATTAGTTTCTGGGGGGGGGGTCAACTTTTTTTCTTTATTCAATTTTGTGCAACCTTAAATGTAACATATAGAGAGATCAGGGGTGAGGCACTCCTGAGACTAGGTGGTATAGGATTTTTAGCTGTCTGCCAAAATTATGCTTTTAACATAGTATGATGTTTTGTGCTTACATTTTATAGTGGGCTATATATACTTTCATTGTGATGTTTTGTGTCTTAAATTCTGAAAATTAAATATTTTATTAAAAGAGGAAACAGATACTGTTCTGCTTTTATTTATTTCTAACATGTTCAAAATGCCTTGACAGTCAGTTATTAGTCTAACCCATTAATCTTTAAAAAATGTATCATTTTTAATCTTTAACCACAAAAGCACTGTCTTCAGATATTTCTAGATAGTCAAAACAGCATACATCTAAAATGTTGCTTTCAGAAAAATGTTAGTGACTTCCAGCCCATTGCTAGCACATTGTTTTAGCTATCTATTGGATTCTTAGATGCATACATAGCTTTTTCTTACTTAAAATCAAGGATAATATCTACAAATCAAAGACTGAACTTGCCAGTACTTCAGTGAAATCCTCTGATTATTATTCTGATTTTTCTATTAAAATCTCAAATATTTTTAAAGCTTCTTCTGTGCCTGTCGCTATTATCAAAGCATTATTATTAAAAATCACTCTAGAATGATACAGCATGCATAAATGCATTGCTATTATGAAACACAAATGCCTCCTTCCAACTTTTAAAATGCATAGTGACATACATTAGGACACTAGAGCTGTTAAATTTATGATAGTAACACACTAAATCAAATAAATTAATAAGCTTTCAAGAACAGATTGCATAATTGTCATCAAATTATTTAAGAATCTATTAAAACATTCTGAAAAATTAGACAGCATCAAGTGTAAGGCTTCTAAATTTTCATCATGGTGGATTTCTATATATGTAGATGCTATTTACAAAGTAAGCAATAGAAAGTTGGTAGACTACACAAATTCTTTTTGCAAATTAGTAAGTGCTTAGCATCTCTAAGGTAAGTTTGTGTTCCTTGAAATGACAAATATGACTGGCTATATCTGGGGAAAGTTTTATTTGCATGAACATCCCCAGAGACAATCTCAGAGGAGGGAACATTTGTACACCAGGCGAAAAAATCATAAACTTGTGTTTCAGCATATTCATATATCATCAGTTTCTTCATATATGTAATCTACAGCATGTCATTTTCTGGACTGGGCTTAAATTAGTAGTACTACCTTTTTGTAGATTATAATTTGCTGAAATTTGTCTCCTCAGTCCTATTTTCCAAAATATACAAATCCCTGAAAGTTTTTGTATTATTAAGGTGCAGTGTGAGATCATAGCTGTGAAAGTTATTTTTCACCCTTTCAGAATATTTCTCTTCCATGGCTTCGTTGGTGTATATAAGTAAGGACAACAGGGCATTGGGTAACCCCACCCCCACTCATTGGGGTACAGGAGGACTTGCTCTCATGAGAAAATAGGTTTCTTTCTTAATGTTCCTTGTAGTTTTAGTAGGTGTGTTGTATGCTGAGTCTGACTAATTCAGTTAGCTGTCAGCTGTTTATGAGTCAGTATCTTATAGTGGATATGGTGGTGGAATGAGGAAGTACAGGAGAGTATACAGAGAAAGAGGTTGGCAAAGAAGAAGTTGGATTGTCAGAGAGATGAAGAAAGTAGACAGGAGTATAAGGAGATGAGGTGCATGGCAAAAAGAGAGGTGGCAAAGGCTAAGGATAAGGCTTATGGAAAGTTGTATGAAAGGTTGGACACTTAGGAGGGAGAAAAGGACCTGTACCGATTGGCTAGACAGAGGGACCGAGCTAGGAAAGATGTGCAGCAGGTAAAGGTGATAAAGGATAATGAGGGAAACATACTTACAAGTGAGGAGAGTGTGTTGAGCAGATGGAAAAAGTACTTTGAGGGGTTGATGAATGAAGAGAATGAGAGGGAGAGAAGGTTGGATGATGTGGGGATAGTGAATCATGAAGTGCAATGGATTAGCAAGGAGGAAGAAAGGATAGCTATGAAGAGGATGAAGAATAGAAAGGCTGTTGGTCCAGATGACATACCTGTGGAAGCACAAAGGTGTTTAGGTGAAATGGCAGTGGAGTTTTTAATCAGATTGTTTAATTAAATCTTGCAAAGTGAGAGGATGCCTGAGGAATGGAGAAAAATTGTTTTGGTAGCGATTTTTAAGAATAAGGGTGATGTGCAGAGCTGTAGTAACTACAGAGGGATTAAACTGATCAGTCACAGCATGAAGTTATGGGAAAGAGTAGTGGAAGCTAGGTTAAGAAGGGACGTGATGATTAGTGATCAGCAGTATGGTTTCATGCCGGGAAAGAGCACTACTGATGTGATGTTTGCTCTGAGAGTGTTGATGGAGAAGTACAGAGAAGGTCAGAAGGAGTTGCATTGTATTTTTGTTGACTTAGAGAAAGCATGTGACAGGGTGCCTAGAGAAGAGTTGTGGTATTGTATGAGGAAGTCGGGAGTGTCAGAGAAGTATGTAAGAGTGGTACAGGATATGTACGAGGGTAGTGTGACAGCGGTGAGGTCTGCAGTCGGAGTGACGGATGCATTTAAGATGGAGGTGGGATTACATCAAGGATCAGCTCTGAGCCCTTTCTTATTTGCAATGGTGATTGACAGGTTGACAGATGAGATCAGACAGGAGTCCCTGTGGACTATGATGTTTGCAGATGACATTGTGATCTGTAGTGAGAGTAGGGAACAGGTGGAGGAGACCCTGGAGAGATGGAGATATGCTCTAGAGAGAAGAGGAATGAAGGTCAGCAGGACTAAGACAGAATATATCTGTGTGGATGAGAGGGAGGATAGAGGAATGGTGAGGATGCAAGGAGTAGAGGTGGCGAAGGCAGATGAGTTTAAATACTTGGGATCAATAGTTCAGAGTAATAGTGAGTGTGGAAGAGAGGTGAAGAAGAGAGTACAGGCAGGATGGAGTGGGTGGAGAAGAGTGTCAGGAGTGATTTGTGACAGACGCGTACCAGTAAGAGTGAAAGGGAAGGTCTACAAGAGGGTAGTGAGACCAGCTTTGTTATATGGGTTGGAGACAGTGGCATTGACAAAAAGGCAGGAGTTAGAGCTGGATGTGGCAGAGTTAAAGATGTTAAGATTTGCACTGGGTGTGACGAGGGTGGACAGGATTAGGAATAAGTATATTAGAGGGTCATCCCAGGTTGGAAGGTTTGGAGACAAAGCCAGAGAGGCAAGATTACATTGGTTTGGATATGTGCTGAGGAGGGATGCTGAGTATATTGGGAAAAAGATGCTAAGGATGAAGCTTCCAGGTAACAGGAAAAAAGGAAGGCCTAAGATAAGGTTTATGGATGTGGTGAGAGAGGACATGCAGGTGGTTAGTGTGACAGTGCAAGATGCAGAGGACAGGAAGAAATGGAAACAGATGATCCGCTGTGGTGACCCCTAACGGGAACAGCCGAAAGAAGATGATGATGATGATCTTATAGTGGATACATTTTTTAATATTTTTTAGAAAATATATGCTGCAGAAATACATGGAACAGTGTAAAATTATGACAATCCAGTCCTTATTTTCATTCAGAATGCCATACGTTAACCGTCTTGATTGAACTGCTTGCCAGACCAAATAGTTAGTTATAATGGTCCACAATATAGCTTAGAGAAACACAACTTTTTAGTCAGTGAAATGGTATTAAATATTTTGTCTGTATCGCATCATCCAGCAGACAATGGAATGACTGATATATACAAAAAACAGGAAAGCTACCAAAGCAATGCACTCTAAAGGTAATAAAAATTCAAGGCATCATATTTTCATTTTGCCTATTACAGTACTCTCTATGAAACTAACACTATGCCAGCCACATTATTCTCAAACAGAAAGGTATCTTAATGATATTTCTTTCTGAAACCATGAAGATGCTTGTGGTTTTAGTACTGAATGTCAGATCACTAACAGTTTTACTATAGGATAGATATTTATTGAGAGACTGTAATGTGAATGACTGGAATATGGGCAATACTGTTTCAGGAACTGAGCCTTTACAAAGTACATGCTGTAATAAGAAATGCCAACAGCTAGATGGCCTAGAGACAGTTACTAAACAGAAGAGGTGAAAAAACCATGAGATACACAATTAAGTACTATGGTAGTGATGGCTGGTTATGAGCTAGACATTGGATAATAGACAATGACAACCTAATCTAAGAACAGATAGTGACAACCAATGTTCCCAGTGACCTTTATTCTCAACCAAGGAAAGTTGGAAGACCAAGAGAGAAATCAATTACCATTCAATGAACCAAACAAACTTGGAAGTGTGGCCGTGCAGAACCAACTTATAAGAAACCAAAGTGAGCTCTAAGCTAGCCTAACAACAGAAATAATATACTGAGGATATTAACCTTTTAGGAAACTTGCAACTCTTAGAAAAGTTTAAAACGCAAGCAAATAGTTTAATAAGGTACAGGGTAAGCACTTTTATCCACATAAATCTCATGGACTTCATCAGAACAGTCCTAAACATTTTACCAGACATTCAAATACACAAATGTTAAATTACAAATAATGATGTGACCATTTCACTGAGGCAATAACGATTAATGATAAAACCATTAATAAAATACATAAATAAACAGATGTGTAAAACTGTGACTATCGATCACTGTCATATACAGGCTTACATAGACCAATATAAATTTAAAATTATGAATAGATAAATTTATATTACACTATAATTTAGCATTGTATAACTTAGCAGTTCATAACTTTAATATGCTACTTAAAGAGACAGCATCATTTAATCCAGGTTGGGAACTAGCGTTGAGCCTAATCTCTCATATAAATTCCCTGTATTCAAGTTTATATTCCCAAGGGCTGCCCATTGGGTTTACAGGAACTTTTTCCAAAATGAAAATGAGAATGTTTTATTTTTGTCACATTCCAACTGGTGTTTAAAAACTGCATTGTTACTATTAGAATTGTTAATATCATGGTTGTGATCATAAATTCTGTTTTTCAGCACACATTCCTTTTCCCCCAATGTAATAGGCATGGCAGAAGGTGCAGAATGATAAGCCACCCTAATAGTGTTACAGTCACCATTATTGTATGCTTTACGTTCATCATTCATTGCTCCATCTCCTTCAAAAATATATTTGCACCGAGGACACCTTCCACATTTCCTCGTCCTCTTACTGGATCTGTGACTTCTGCCATGCCCATTACTTTGGGAAAACAGAGTGTGCATTGAAAAATAGAATTTATGAACCTGAATGTCAGAAAGACCTAAATGAAGAGGGTCGGGGTTATTGTAAATGAAAACGTATGACATTATATAGTTGGAAAATATTATGACCTTGTTTGTCTTTTAAATCAGATAAGAGTAGAAGAGTGCAGCCCTAAGGAAAGCCCTAAAATCCTTTTTGCCTCAGGCATGGAGGTATACACTTCAAGGGGAAAAAAAGAAAGAAAAAAGAAAATGATACAGGAAAAAATGTTCATTCCATAGCAAACGTAAATGCAGCTGCTTATGGGTAAATTTTTGAGAAGACATATAGTGTCAACTTTTAATTTTCAAAAGCATTTTGACCTGTTAACAAAAGTAACTGCAGTAAGCATGGGTACTTGCATACTAACTGTGTGTATTCAAGATATACAATGCATACTTCACTTGCCTCTATTACCATCCTTACCTGTGCTGCTGTACACAATGCAGCCATTAGTGACATTTACCTGATTGACAAACCACTGACACATGTGGGGGTAGATCCATATGTCATCTACTCCCTGCAGGGACACCAAACACTAAACTAACTCTGCTAGCTCTTTTCCACTAAGTGATCTCCTTTTATTGCCAGTCTCAATGTTACAGTATAAAAAAAAGTTATGAACTTACGATAACGCTTCATCTGTGTTGTCCATTTTCATTCTTCCTCAACTGTTGGGTTTGGATCTGATCCTGGAATCTTACTCGGCCATTACTAAAGCTTGTGGCTACCAAAAAACTCTCAAGCTCTTCCCTTACCCAGAATGCACCAACCCCTAACATACCTCAGATCTTGTATGATGTTTCACATAAAGTAGAAAGAATTACTATATCTTTCCTAACAGAACGATCATATATGTAGCTCAGTATTAAGGACAGTGGTGTCCTTATATTCTATAATTCTTCCAGAAGTTCATAATGAAGAGATTTGGGGTTGGTGGGCAGGCAGTTGAGGAAGAATGAAAATGGACAACACAGATGGAATGTTATGATAAGTAAATAACTTTTTTATCTGATGCTGTCAATTTTGATTCTATCCTCAGCTGCTGGGACAGAGTCTCCAACTACTTGAACCCCAGGTGAACTCTAAGAAAGGATATTCCTGAGCACAGTTAAGCTAAAGGCTGCTCTTCCTCTTGAGACCAGATCCAGTTTGTAATTCATGATAAAGGTATGATGATTGGCTTAAGTTGCAGCTGTAAATATGTCATCCATGGAAGCACTAGAGAGAAACACTGAAGAAGTAGCCATGGACCTAGTTTAATGGGCTCTTAGAGGTCTTGGTAAGGATAGGTCCAATTTGTTGCAAATAAATGGTATGTGATCCATTAGCCATTTGGCTAAAGTTGCCTTTGCAACTGATTTGCACTATTTAGAATCTGTAAAGGCTACCAATAATTGACCTGTCTTCCTAATTTCTTTTGTCCTATATAAAGAAAATGTAATTTTGTGAACATTCAATAAATGCAACATATATCCACCTTTGTTTGCAAATTCAGAAAAAATTCTTACACCACCTCAGGAAGGAAAGACTCATTGGTACATGAAGATCAAGTAGGAAGGTTTAGATGACAATGCTTGAACTTCTGAAAATTTTCTAGCAGAGCTAAACAGTTTTCCAGGTCAGGAACTTAAGATCACATTTAGCTGCTGGCTGAAAGGGGGAATGAATTAAGGCCTGCATTACCAAGTTCAAATCCCATGATGGAGTAGGATCTTTATATGGAGGTGGCAGCAGGAGTGTGCCTCTCAAAAATGCTTTACAAAATTTAGAACAGGCCAAAGAGGAATTCTGAAACAATATATGAAAGTTAGAGATTGCTGCTAACTGAACTTTAATCACTGAGGAAATAGCTCCTTCATTAAAAAGTGTTGCCAAAAATTCAAGTATACTGTGTACAGGAGGTGAGGAGGGGTCAACGTGTTTTTGTTGTGCCCAGCAGATGAACCATTTCTATTTAACTGAGTAAAGTTTTCTGTAGAAGGTTTACCAGAAGATATGACAAATATGACGGATGGGGGAAGAGAGCATAGGCAGACTATTAATGGAATTAGAGAAACCACACTGTCAGCTTGAGGTTTGAGATAGCATATCTGGTGGGTGAGACAGTAGGTCTGGAATCAGATTCAGAATCCAAGCTTGGTAAAGCAGATGAGACCATAGAAAGAGGAACCAAATCTGTCAAGGCCAGTATTAAGCAATTAGGATGACTTTGCTCTTCACCCAAGCAGCTTTCTGCAGGAACTTTGGAACTGAATCCATGACAGGAGGTAATTTTCCTCTTGTACCCAGTTCTTATCAGAAACAAATATAGAATACTGTGCCCTATACTATAACCTATTATACACTTTCTAGTGCAAATGGAGAAGGTCAAAGAATTCTCAAAAAGAGAGTCAAAGAATTTAACTGCTTGTCACCGATGACTATATCCACTCCCTCTCTTCTCTGTATATTAGCACCTTCTTAGAGGAGAGCTATGCTTGACATATGAAGCATTAAATGATACCCTTTCTACCTAAATGCTTTTTCCTAGAAAATCCAGCAAATCACTCAGGCTCAATAAAAATTAATACTAACCATTTTTTGAAATATGACAACTTTAGCAGTTGGTCAACTAATTTCTTTATGGCAGTGTTCAAGCAGAAACTTTGACTAAATACTCCCAGATCCAGAAAAAGCAATATACACACATATATATATATATATATATATATATATATATATATATATATATATATACACACACATTATATATATATATATATATATATATATATATATATATATATATATATATATATATATATATATATATACACATGCACATATTTAAGGATGTAAGCATAAAGAAACTCTGTACTCTCTAGTGAATGCTAATGTGTTTTAAGTACCAACTCACTACCTTGATAATGACAGAAAGCATGGTAAAGGGACTGGAACAGTCATACATTGAATGGTTTTCTAGTTATCTCAACAGCTGTAAACAGTCTGTCAAATGGCAGGAGTCCTACAGTACTAATTCGACACAACAACCAGGACTACTATAGGGATAAGTACTAGGACCACTCTTATTTAATAGATTTATCAATGACATGCCTAAGACAGCCAAACAAGTGGCAGTGATAAAATATACCGACAATGCAACTCTTGTTTGCTGAGCCACAACATTATCCTAATTTCAAACAATCACCTGTCTAGAATGATCCCACCTAGTGCTGACCCCCCCAACCAAAAATAAATTAATTAATCACATTTAACCTTTTATTATAACCATTTAATCTGACATTTACCTCTAGTAACCTGTCACAAACTAGCACTGCATAAAAACTAGGCTCATCTAACAACACCAGCATAGAACAAGTCACCCTTGCCAATCCTAGATGAGAAACTTCAATGTAGTGAGCAAATCAGTACTGTTGTCCAGAAGAAACACAAACTGGTAGTATGTTATAGAGCCAGGCCATGTCTACCTGACCACAGCAGGAAAGTAACTACAACATCCTTCTTACTTATGAGCCTGCTGCATGTGTCTACGATGTTCACTTATATTCAAAACACTAAATAACAAGTCTGGACAGTACTATAATAAAGTAAATCTGCATACAGCCTCTCAGACTGAGCCCATCACTCCATTTTCCTGCAGAACTTAAACTGGCTAGAACTACCACACCATATAACATATATACAGCTCATAGTGGCACATTACACCACCCCTCAAACACCCTGACCATAAGTAATATAGCAAAATGATACCAGAAATGAACCTTTGATCAAAAGACCAACAACTATTAGAAACTGAAAACTCCAGCAACTCATATGAATGGTCTTTATTTTCAGCAAACATAGCTAAACTATGGAACAGTATTGTTCTGTAATATATACCAGTGCCACTTTTTAGAACTTACTATATATGATATCTTTGTGTGATATTTCCTTCTCGTGCCATTTTATTGGATTTAAGAAATTTTATACCTTTCTTTTGAGCTTGTTTAATCTCTGTTATATTGTATATCTACTATTTCCTGGACCTTTTCTCCACAGGCCTCATCGGAAAATGGGTATTGTACCTAATTGACTTTCCCAGTTAACAAAAGAAAATAAATAAATTAATGAATAAATAAATAAAATTCCATATGTAATCATAAAAGGAAGGGATAAAATAGCCAGTAAACAACCATATTTATATAACTCCATTTCAAAATACATGCAGAAAAACTAATTGGATAAATGATCTGTTAATAGTTATACCTAGATATGCTCAAATGTGTGACAGAATAATTTGCTTTACTTCTGTTCCATCTACAATGATGTGAAAGCTTTCAAGTACAGAGGAGATGGTTAACAGCAAAATTTAAAGAATCTTATAGCTAACACACTTACTCACTTACAAAGAACCATTTTATAGGCTTTAAAAAGTAACAAAGCCCTGTAAGGAGTTCACATGCTACCTGTAATTCCAGACCAAAGTGCAGAAACTATAACATTGAATTAAAGTGATACACTTCTTCTTTGGCAATACAGAACTGGCTATATCCTCAGCAAATCTTAGTAAATGTCCTTATACTGCAGGTCTTCCATTCCCCTCACTGTTTTGTTACTTTCCTTAGCATGTTGTCTACCAGCTAAATCTTCATTTCTCAATAAGGTTGTTAGGATATATTACAGCATTATAGAACTGCCCATAGTAATGCCCTCCCTGTATAGTAGTGGAAAAACTTCATCATTCCTCAGTTTCATTTCTTTAACAGTGCACAGCAATATACTACAGACAATTCTAATCTCCCTTCACAGTATGCTCTGTGTGACTTGACCTACGAGGAGTTATAACATTCCTTCTCTGTTGTCCCCAAAGTCACATCTAGTAGCATATTTTCTGAAACAGCAGTTAATGCGTTCATAATATTTAGCATCAAAGCACATCTGTACTTCCATTTCAATCATTCTGGCCGCACCAAGCCTCACGGGATTTTGGCCTGCCATATGCAACTGATGCATCTGTCTTGATGTCTTTGTTGTTCAAGCTGATTTTTTGTAATATCACCAGCGGAATATCTGTGTCAAATATGCCATCAAGGATTGGTTTTACCAGTAAACATAAAATAGACTGATTAGTGACTTCCCCAAGACAGCTGACTCCTAATTATTATATTAGCTAGTTCCGTATCGATATGGGCCATAACCCCCCTGTGATATAATATTTCTACCAGTCTTCAGCATGTTATGGCACAATGGCTTTCCTGTTTCTGCCTAGATGCATAACACCCCTTCATCCCATCTCTTTAACTAAGTGATTACCATACAGCGCAGTCATCTGGGATTATGTTTTCTGCTACATTTTTCATTTTACTGACAATTCAAAAAAGATTAATTATTTAGTATCTGCACAAGCATTCCACCACAATGACAAATATCTGAGGTTTGACTTTGTTATGGGAACAACTTGCATATTTCAGTAGAATGTTGCTTTATTATGGCATGGATATTGTACAAAAAAATCACTACCTGCTGAGGTAAATACGCTGGTACATATCAATAAGAAAATGATCAATTAAATGATATTTTTTTATAACCAGTGCAGTTTTGTGTCATTTAGAGAGTGCAGATAGGCTCAGTCTTAATGGTAATATTTTTTTAATTATCTAGACATGCATAATTGTATAGCTGTAAAGAAAGCAGTATGTAACATAAACAGTCACATATATAACTTGCATGGAAAACCAGCAATGCTTATGTAAAACATTGCTAGGATTTAATGTTCTTTTAATTCTTTTTTATTTAATCACTGTCTGCTTTTATTGTAGCTGTAAGATGTCAAAAACCTGTCAGAATGTAATTATCTCATGCTGGAACACTGAAGTCTGTAACAAATATGTTCAAATAATGACAACAAAAGTCACAAGAAAACCAACAACAGAATATGCTAGCCCCAGTTATTTATAAATTATTAAATTAGTTACTTATTTATCAAAACAAAGTACTGGTAATTCAGATATTCATGATAATAAAGCTGTCCCTTGAGGCTAGCTTTCTCATTTTTCAAGTTGCAGATATTTCTTCCAGATGTGATAGAGCTGCTAGCAAGACAACATCTGCTGCAAATCTTGCCCCATCTGTATGCAATGAGTTTTATTTCTGAATTCGCATGTGTAAGTAACAACTGGAGTCATTTTCCTGCAGCATGCATTTAATTGTGCATATCATATACTGGGAAAATCAATTCCCCTTCTCAGTGTTTCAGTTTTCCCTCTAGTCTGAAAGCATCTGGTGCTCTGTGACACCTACCATCCACTTCATTTCATTTTATCCTTTTTATTTAATTCTCCACTTCTTTCAGTTGCTGTCTATAGCTATAAGATAATATAATGTAGTGTGAGGTGACATATACCAGATTAGTGTTTTAAGCATATGAAAACTACAAAGCCTTTTCTTTGCAATACAGACAATATATGCAAATACAGTTAGTCTAAGCATTCTCAGAGCAATACAGTCATTTATTTTGTGATGGACACATTATCCTTTTCAGATCTGCCAGACAGCCAAAGCCTATTTCATTCCAGTGGGTATAACGAAGATATATAATCCTTCACGTGCCTCCACGTTTTGGGATGCACAGATGTCAGCACAAGCACTGAAACACACGCACACACACACACACACACACACACACACACACACACACACACACACACACACACACACACACACACACACACACACACACACACACACACACACACACACACACACACACACACACACACACACACACACACAAGTAACAGTTTAATGCACTTTTATATTGTATCTCAGAGAATTTCCCTTTTCTCCAATGTACAGTGGCATTACAGTTTTATATATATATATATACATATGGGTCTACTTCAGAGGATCAAAATACCAGAAGGTCGACTTTTAAAATCCCGAGATCAGAAAGACGACAACCACAGAAAAACAACATCCTGGAACACTGACTTCCAACTCCAGGTAAGTAACCACTTGGTCAAAAAATAAAAACAAAATTAAACCCAAAGCAAATTAAACCCACATCCACCTAACTAAATATACAACTCCAAGGTTGAACTACCATGGGGGTAAGGGACAAAATTCAACATGGTGGCTAAGTTGTTATGTACCTGGCATTGGAAGTCGGTGTTCCAGGATATCGGTTTTCTATGGTTGTCAGCTTTCGTGTCGAAGTAGACCTTTATGTACATATATATATATATATATATATATATATATATATATATATATATATATATAAATATCAGTTTACCTTCAAAATGTCGAATGCCATAATGTCTAATGTTCATTTGGTTGAAAATAAAATCTAAACCCAAAACACTGAATGATTAAAATGTCTAAAATCATTTAATTGAAAAAGCAATGTGATCACCTGTACTATTTTGCAGCGGGGCCACTCCCCCTGCACCCGCAGCCCTCCACACACCCCCTACTTAAATATACTAACTCCGATATCACACTACAGTGCAGAAATTGGCAAATTCAATAATTTTGACATTGTGAGTTTAGACTGATTTTATTTCAACATTATGATCATTCAATATAGTGCATTCAATCAATTCAATTTTAACCATTTAGCATTCAACATTTTGAAGGTAAACCATATATATCAGTAGCACAAGGGACTATACTTATGGGTGCTTTGTTTCATATTGTTGCTGTGAATTTTGTGTTTCACAACTTTGTTTGAAATACATGTTGTTGTTGTCTTTCGGCTTTTCCCAGTTAGGGGTCGCCACAGCAGAACTCCGGTCCGCTAATGATTGGCAGTAGATTTTCACAAACACCGAGGTGCCAGCTTAATGTTCAGCCTTCAGTGAAGGCACGCCCATTTATGCATGTCTTTTGAACACCCACCCAACCGCGGGGATGACATGCAGGCTCCACACAGAAGGCACTCCCCGCACTCCAGCCGAGAATCGAACGGAAGAACCATACGGGGTCAAATTTATAAGTACTGAATATATATCTGTTGAAGTTTAGTCATGCAGATAAATATACAAACAGACAAATGGGCAGAAAGATCAGAGAAAAAAAGAAAGATAAATAGCTAACTAGATACCTACATACCTAGACATGCACATACATTTATTGTGTGAAACTAATGCACCTGGGACATCAGTCATTATAAAAACAGTACAGTTTATTACATACAAGCAAACTCAAATGCAGTTTTTTTTCCAAACAAATATAAAAGTCTTGTCATTTACCTCACAAAACAGCAGTACCTTAAACACACTGTACAATGCTGGAAACAGTCTCTAAATGTATATCTCTTTAGACACAGTCCTACCTATGTCATCTGACACACTTGGGACTTCCCCCAACTGGTGCTCATTTCCAAACCCATAGTAAAGGGCCAAAAATATTCTGAACTGTAACTGCAGCAAGCTCCTTGCTACAATTCAGCATTCATTACAGAAGCCACAGTATCCCTAGTGGCTTCATACATGAATCGCAGTACTACACTTGACCCCATCAGCAGTTGCCAGTTATACCCTGTAACAGCCTGTGCCCATTACGGCTGCCTCTTTCATCACATTCTAGTTACAAGCATATCTTCTGCAGTAGTCAGACAAATTCTCGTCCTTCTCTGTCAGGTCATCTTTTTCTCTCAGAGGTGTGGCTCTGGTGAGATTTATTTCGCAAAAGGCAAGCACTTTTTACCTGTGCTTTCCACACACTATGTTTTACCCATCCATAATTGCTTCATTAAAGAAAAGCTGTTCTGCACAATTCAAAAGGTTGCATTCTATCTTTATGCAACATGCACATCAACAGAAGAAGAAAAAATCCTACTTGAGTAAAAGCACTATAGATCAACATAACAGTATTTCCACATATAGATTCGGATTTACATATACTTGCAATGCTTTGAGTCTCATATACTCTCTACAGCGCAGTACTATAATACGTAACCCCAAGCACTCAAGTGATTTGTGAGATTTAGAACATCAAGGACACATGGGGAAACCAAACTAAATCGTGAGCAAAAGTGTCAACCAGGCTCCCACCTCTTTCTTGTATAAGAAAAAAAGGAAAAGAAGATAAATTGCATTTCAGTGTCCAGTGATAGAAAAATATCTCTGATCTACATTTAACCACTTTTGCCTTAATGGAATATTTTTCCATACAGCCTACACAACTCAAAAAAACTGAATCAGCATAAAGTAAATTTTAAGGTATCCAGCTTTATCACACATAGCCATAAAGGAGGTTTTAAAATGTATGTGTATCTAATCCCACCACATACATCAAAAGGAATATCACAAAATCTCCTACAGAGAAGCATTCAGGACAGGCCAATATCTCAACTGAGGCTTATAAACTACATTAAGACATAGTAATGGATACAATAACTTTTCATTTTAAGGTGATGTCTAAAGGAGGGAATACACTAAATTCATAGTCTTTTCTTTAAATAAACCTTGAAAAGTTCTTTCTTGTCCCATTAAATTACTAGCCTGTCTTCTTGATTTTCATTGAAGATAAAAAACTATGGTGGCAAGCAGAGTTTGACCCTTTGTAGCCAAATGCACACATTTATTACAAGCAGGCTTCCTTAAGTAATGATGTATTTATGATCATGACAAGATATTAGTTCCCTTAATCAAGAAAAAAGTCCAGTAGCAGTCATTCTGTTTGAGTTTAAGAAGGCCTTTTATTTGGTAAGAAAGAAAGAATATCTGGGAGACTCTTCAAACTATTGATATTCCAAATGCATTTACCAATGCTGTCTATAACCTATAAAACCATGCATTAGCTCAAATAGTCACAGGTAATACAATTTCCCTTACTATCTCAAACCCCAGGCAACCAAATGGAATTAGAAATTAGACTTCATCTGAAAGTAATTATGTGGACCAAGTTATCAGAATACTCAGCTTTGCAAAAGACTATCTTATTCTAATCAGAAATCCAGCAATACAGTACAACAGAATAAAATAAATCTTAGAAGATATGCATTATAGTTGAGTCTCAAGGACAATGCAAACAAGTCTTATGTTTTTCCTGTTATTGTAGAAACTAGTTTATTTAAAACACAAATCATCCCTCAATACTTAAAATACTTACGAAGTCAGAAGAATCCCATATACATACTCACACAAATATATATATATATATATATATATATATATATATATATATATATATATATATATACACACACATATATATATATATATATATATATATATATATATATATATATATATATATATATATATATATATATATATATATATAAAATCAGATTTTTTCTTCATCAATCCATGTATAACATTTTGAAATGAAACTTTAAACCTCTGTGGGGAAATATTTAATGATACAGGTGCACTCATGCCTAGAGAGTATTGCAGTTAACATATTAAAATAAATATGAACATGAGCAAAACAGGGCTAGCTTCTTTTTACATTTCCATTTTTCATTAATAACCGAAGCAATGACTAATTCAATAACACAGAAGAAAGATATTAAGAATTTAAGACAAATAATTATTCTTCAAAAGTTTTACTGATTTCATATAAAGTCATTGACTTTGTCTGACTTGGATCATCTAGAATGTGAGAAGTTGAATGAAAGTAAGACAAATCTTATCTTGATCCATCAAAATGGGGCACTTGTATTAGAAGAAGCATAAATATAACTGAAGCAATGAACTTTTGAAATATTTAGTAATGAGTACTTTTAAAAATCTTGATGTAATCAAGCAACTTAATTAAAATACCACAAAACATTTTGAAGACATAATTTCTGAATGGAATAAAATGTTTTTCATCTTTGAAGAAAAACTGCAACTGATTAAAACGACACTATGCCAAATAAAGTATATATATTACAACTAATATTCTTAAAACCAAATAAAGGCATAATGTGGAGTTAAAATATTAATGTTTGTTCTTTATTATTGTAAGAGATCTAGAATAGCATTCAGGTATCATCTCAGAACATGGGATAATGGAGTCATACGTTTCCTCAGGTACTGAATCTTGTGTTACAGCCTCAGTTTTCCAAATTGCAGCTCTCCGGATAAATATTTAGTCTGTGAAAAGGAAAGATACATGAAAATTGATGTGATACAAAGAAACACGATCAATTATTAAATTCTATTAATAAAAATGTAAATGGGTCATATATTATTGCATATAAATTTCTACTGCACTACCAACTAAATTTAGCTACAATAATGCAATAGTAAAATTGCTTATGGATTACACACAGGCAATTCCTAATTTAAAATGAGCTTTTACAGTATTTCCCATTTCCTTTAAAGAGGGCTTATAACAAAATACTATCTATATTGAAATGAATGAGCAGAAAAGTAACAAATGTATAAACTGGTTTAACTGTCTGGAAGGAAGTAAAGTTTAAACAATCTCACTCTTGGTAATATTTGAGCAGTTAAAAAAAATCCTACACGATTCATAAACACTAGCCTTGGAAATTTCACTAGTTAGGCTCAGTGATTCTCAAGTCTCCCTTCAGAAATCTGAATCACTGTGCAGGCCTTACCTTCTAAAGCTACTTACTGGCCTTTAGTTACAGTTACCAGATGGCCAAAAGACTTGACACACAACTTATTGTTTGACAGAGGAAGTACATGCAAATGATATTTTACATATATATAAACCCTACACAGAAGAAATATATTTCAATCAAATGAGGTTCTCCTAATTATTGAAAGTACATTTATTCACCTGTTCCTGAACCCCAATCTTTAGTGGCATAAACATAGAGCCCATTCTGTGATTCTGGTTGCAATCATGCCTGACGTTTGGATTAAACTTACTCAGCCTACCCTTACTTCCCCT
Organism: Protopterus annectens; assembly: GCF_019279795.1. Lineage (NCBI taxonomy): Eukaryota > Metazoa > Chordata > Ceratodontiformes > Protopteridae > Protopterus > Protopterus annectens. Next base: position 832,034,944 of record NC_056739.1, read on the forward strand.
TCAACCAAGAATCACAAAAAAAAGAATGCAACAATATCTCTTAAAAGAGTCTCAAACAAAATCAATAGAAGCAAAAAGGTTGCACGTGACTGTGGAATAGAACAGAACAAATACCAGAAATGGCAGTGCAAAAAAACACTTTTTTTAAAAAAGTGAGCACTTTTCTCTCTAAACATTAACCATCTTCAGTAAAATCACATGACTGTAAATTAGGTCCAACCTGTTAATACTATAAAAGGCAGAGGTCTATGTGGGTAACCTATCTTTTCCCAGTGCAATATACTTTATGCTATTAGATGGTGAATCATGTCCAATAACTTTGTGGAAGTGAAAGTGTTCAGGATTTTTTTTCTCAGCATAAATACTTGTACATCCTTTATAAAAATAGAAGCATTCACATTAAACATGTTAAGGAACTATGATGTGAAGTTTGATAAATCTCCTAAAAGCATAAGTTACTGTGAGAGCTGATAAATGTAGTTTTTTTGAGCTTCTGACAGTCAAGCTGAGTCTAATTCTGTAACAATTAAGAATTATGTGCTAATATTAGGCTTTAAATTGACACAGCCCACTTAGAAATATGAATTAGCTACACTTTATTGAATGCATTTTCTAAGGTGCATTTTTAAAAAATGTATTAATGGAGTTAACATGCCTCTGTTCAGTTCAGGGTCATAATAAATTGTCACAATTACTCAACATGAAATAAAAAAATGAATAAGTAAAAGCACTACATAAGAAGGCTATGTTTCATGATTTGGACTTGTCATTTTGATTTGTAAACTTGAGAAAGAGCACCGCATGTCACTTTTTGCATTAGAAATGACAAACACTGAAGATTTCACATGCTTCATGTAAGCTAGTGTTAACAAGACAAAACTACCAACTATTTTCTTTTCTACTTTTAAATTGAAATGCACAGCAAGTATAACAGTGAACTCCCATGCACTGAATGTTTAATCAGACTATATTGCACTTGTAACATTTTTACTCATTAAGGAATTCTCTTCTGGTCTGTTACATGCTTATAAGGTTATAAAGTTTAAACATTCAATAAATAATTCCAAGGATAATATATCAAGAGAAAAACTAAGTATCACCAATGGGCTTCCTTTCAAGACTTGAAGCAATGTCAGACTCCATGCTGCATTATTTAAGAATTAACTCTTATGCAGTAAGTAGGAACAAGATTTATTGGTGAATAGCTGATATTCGGTAAATGAATCACTATGAAAGCTTTTCTAATGATTTACTATTACTTTGAATCACATGATTTATCAGAGGGAAAGCTATCATCACTGCAAAACTTTATTCTGGAAAACAGACATTTCTAGCATTTGGTGGCTACCACTGAAAATTATGTTGGTCAAAAAACCCTACAGGACTTCTGTGATTATCTTATCAGTTTACTTTGAAATTTTGTAGACAGAATGCACATGCAATCCCCCTGACATTACTTTAGATTGTTGCTTAATTCCTGAAGGATTTAACATTCTGTTAGAAAAGAGAACATACTACTGCCATCAGCAAAAACAAGTTTTTTATGATTGATTCTGTGCAATACAATTAAAGAAAGGTGTGCTTTTTAAAGTTGCATATATATACATAAATGCACTAACACACACATAAACAAAAATACACAATTACAAAATGTTTTGCATGCTATTTTTTAGAGTTTTCATTTGTTACCAGACTTGACATTTTAATATAGTTTTTCCCTGAAATAATTTATTTAACATAATAGCTTATATCTTTTGACCAAAATCCAATATTACCAAGATTCAAGAACTATTTAAATTATGTAAACTAATTTGTCCCACACGTATAGAAAAGCACACCAGAACTCATTTAAGCATTTATACTCAAGGGCCAACTTTGCAACTTTTATTTTGTCTCTTCCTAATTTCTGCTGTAAAACAATAACAACCAACCAATTATAAAGCAGCAATCAACATATTTTAATATGCTTGTTTCATTATGAACACTCACAGCCAGTTTTCTGGGGATGTACAGAGAAAAGGACATATCATAAGCAGAGCTCTTGACCAAGAAGCATAAGCAGTCATTAAATACACAACCTCACCTGAGTAAAGGAATGCATATATATAAATATTCACATGCCAATGTGTGTTTGGTATGATATATCAGATAGAATAAGTTTTCATGGGATGTACAGAGCAAAGAATAAATCAAACTTTGGTCTTGACTAGCAAGCAAACGCAGTCACTGAACAAACTGCCTCATCTTAATTTAGCAGCATATCTATTTGAATATTTATGTGGTGAAGTGTGTGTGTGTGTGTGTGTGTGTGTGTGTGTGGGGGGGGCTCCTATTTGTTTTCATGGAAACAGGAATGCATGTGTGTTAGACTGAGATTGGCAAACAGCAGGGTTAAGGAAGTTTTCCACTTTTTCCACTGCTCTTAAATCTTGGTGTAAAAATATTTAGAGTCACTGAGGTCGGCATTTCTGTACATATTTTTCTTTTACTTTTTAGTGGATGTTGTGGTGAAAGCTTGTGCTTTCTGAAGAAATTTTTTTTGAAACTATACTGTTTGTCATAGGGTGGTTGATGGTTGACAGGTACACAGAGCAAGAGGGTAAGTGTTGCATTTTCCTCACTTAGAGGAAAGTTGTCATACATAGTTTAGGAATGGAGAATACAGGGGGATTTCTGCCTCAGCAAAAAAAAAAAAAAATATATATATATATATATATATATTGTTTTGCAATCTCAGGAGAGTCACTGTTTTGACTAGTAAACTCTCAAGGTTTTAAATATTTTGGGTTCAAATAACTGCATGCTAATTTAATAAGATGCAATTATTAAGAGATTGTTCCATTTTTTCATTCTACTGATACAAACTGTTACACACACACACACACACACACACACACACACACACACACACACACACACACACACACACGCATGCACATGTATGCACACACACACACACACACTCACACGCACACATGCACACACACACATGCACATGCACACACGCACATATAAATAGGCTCATTTGCTATTGTTGAATAGTTGGATCATCAGACTAGGGACTGTCATAGTTTTATATCTGTTCCATTTCACCAATAGCTGCACTAATGTAGTGCACTGATTCAAGGGTGTAGCCAGAGATTTACATTTTGTACTCAAACATAATGTCACTGCCCCCACTACCCACTTGTCGTTTTAAAAATGTTCCAGTGCCCTCAACATGTTACAATTTATTTCCATAAAAAGCTAGTTTTAGAGGTGTATTCCTTTTGCACAAGAATTCTTTGTGTACCACTATACTATGAATATTCATTTACACAGTTCTAAACATTCTGTGCTTTTTGAGTGTTGACATTTGCAAGAGATGTTCAGAAAAAATTTACTCATTTCAGTACACTGAGTATACCTAGCTACACCCTTGCACTGATTTAGTGTAAGATCAGATGATCTAAGGGTTAAAGAAATGTTATCTTTCCCCATTTGTGGGTGATCTTAGTGTTAGTTTGTATTAAAGTGCAGGGGGTATGAGGTTAAACCCAACCTTCCTGTCAAAAACTCTGATTTTGGTTGGTTGTTTACACTGCTGATGGAATAAGTTTTGGATGAACTTTTTTGTCAGTTTTCATCACAACGAAAGGCACTTGTTACAATAGCTGATATGTTTACATATATAACATATACTGACCTGTGACCTCCAAAATGAGTTGGCATAAAAATATGTATGCAATGCAAAGTGACACATTAGTAAATATGAAAAAATATATTTTGTATACTAAAACAATCTTGCATTGTCCTATCCATTTTTGTATAGTTTATTGGTGTCTTTTTAACTGTTGTCCTTTCTGTCTATACAGACTTTAATACTGCAATAATGTAATCTTTTTTGCAGTTTGTGCATTATCAAGTTATGTAATTGTTTAAGCATGTTCTGTTATTTCCTGTTATACATATATTTGTTGAATCCCTATAACTAGGCTTCAAATGAAAATGGATGTCAGTTTTGCAGTACCTCATCTTATCAAACCATAAGTAAATAAGCTAGATTGAGAAATAAATTAAGATGTAATCATTCATAGCAAATAATTTTTTCCCATTATCATCTAAATTAAAGCCTCCCTGTCCAATGTACTCACGTATGTTGACTTAAACCATGCCACTGCCCCTAAGACCAACCATATAAAATACCTTAGGAAAAATCCTTTCACTTAGAGATAACTACTCAGACAATGTTTGAAGGTATTGAAATCAATTCTCAGTTTTCCTATTGATATTCCTGCAGCTTTAAATATTGACAGGGATTCATAAAGGTTACCACA
>NC_056739.1:832041759-832049259 GCF_019279795.1 Protopterus annectens
GTCTTAAACCCAGACCCCTGTATACTGTAGTCACAGTAGTTAACCACTAAGCCATCAAAGCAGTACATAAGACTGATGTATCACCAAACAGATCCTCACTATAGGGAATTCAAACTGAACGTGTGAAAGGAATCTGTATACAATTTTATGTTGTATAACCTACTACATAACATAAATATGTGAACTGGAGTACTGCATTAAGCCCAGATGTGAGGTGTCACTGTCCCACAATGCAAATATAATGCAACTTAAATATTAAGCAACGCTAAGCATTGCACAGCCCAGCTTAGTAGGTGTAAGCAATGTGTAGCCCAGCTAACTCAGTCTGCCCATTGGTATACCCATTTAAGCAATGTTAACCTTAGGTAAGCAGGTTTGCCCATAGCTTAGACTTTTCAAAAGCATTCAATCATGGCAAAGTGCGGGAAACTGGCCCTATTTAAACCCAACAGGGGGGAATACATCTCATAACTGGTTGTAGCTTCCCCTTGTAGGCACTATGTCTGGAATGGGAGAGGATGTGCACTTTTGGGAGCAGCACTGGGGCAGCCAGGAGTCCAGAGTCATGGCAGGACTCCTTGTGAAAGACCATGACATGAGACTGCTCTAGGGCCAGTACCAGGGTTCCCAATAAAAAGCAGAAGCCTGGGACCATCTAGCTCATGAACTCACCAGTGCCACTGGCATAACCCTGAACTAGTGAGCAGGTCAGGCATCACTATGCTGACCTGAAATGACAAAAGGGGGATGTCTTGAATTAGTGGATCCAAGAGGCTAGGAGGACAGGGGAAGTCCCAGCATTGTGTAAGTATCAGTCCACTACATGTTTAAAAATTGCCAGCTCATGTATATTATGGATAGGTATGGCTAAATATTCCTCTTATATCTTTCACAGTGGCAAGTGAGCGGGTTAGGAACCAGGAGGCCCATGGATGTTGCTTAGATCGGATGTGACGCAAGGCAGGTTAGTAATACTCCTGCATGTACTGTCATAGGAAATACATCTAAAAGTAATAGTAAGTTAAATGCCTGTATAAAATCTGTATTTTTCAAGGCATGTACTGCATACACCAGAGAATATGACAGGAAGAGTCTCATATAGGTTGCTTGTAAATAAAAGCATAATAGCCTGTCAATAAAGGTTTAACTGCTGGACTGCATGTGTTTACTCTGGTATCATATGGTAATGTAGATTTGCAATCACTTAATAGTACTGTTGTATTAAGCACTGTTAACCACACTGTGCAACATAAATAAAATGTGTATGAATGTCTGTATATGACTGGTGTAATCCCAAGAGGTCATATAGTACAACTGAGAGAGACATAGACAGAAAACAGTAAAAAGGCAGACAACAAAATCCAAATAGCACACTCAACTGAGAAGTGGCCTGTTGTATTTTTAGCACACAAAGCCATGTCTTGAAACCTGGGAGTGGTAGTAGGCTGCATAAAGAATCATACCCCACAACTGTACAGATATGTCCTGAATGTCCAGTAAATTGGCCCATATCTGCTGCCTGTCACCCTGTCCCCCTGGGAAATCAATGGGATGATCCCAGACATTTAGGCAGCAAACAAGAAATACAACTGATTGTCAGAAATCTATGAGAACAAACCTGTCATTCTAGCAACTCCGAAAATTTTATGAGAGTAATAAGCAAAGAATGTCCCATCTATGCCCTCATGTTGTCAAGTTGTGACCAGAGTGTGTACAGTAACAGAGTGGGATGTATGTGCATAATACTAATGTGGAATCTGGTAATTTATGTGGCAACATTCAGGTAGTGCTAACAAACATTGCTCCCACAGGTCTGTCAGATATAAACACTGTGCCTAGAAATAAAAGATTGATATCCTGTACTGGTACTCTGTACTCTGTTATTGTATGGCATTGTTAGTGTTGCAGTTGCTCTAAATAATAAGGTATCACTCATCACTGTCACCCACATTGTGCTACATAATATAAATGTCTAGGAAATCCTGTATAAGAGTGTTGTAATTCACTAAAGGTTTAAGAGGGAAATAGTCGAAAAATGTCCCAGTTCACCTGCATGTGGTCAAGACATGACCAGAGTTTGTGCAAAAAGAGATGGACAGGTATGTGCATAACATCAACCTGGAATCTGGGAGTATGTGTAGAAACAATTAGTGTTAGCAAACAATTCCTCCATAGGTATACCAGGTAAAAAGGTGTATACTGCAGGTAAAACCAGTTCATATATATAGTTGTCGACAGCCATACAACTGTCCAAAGAAAGGCAATAGGGAAGTGTACTAATACTTGTAAGGTAGAGATAACAGCACTGACTAGGAAAGTAATGTGAACTAGAGGAATATACTAGTTGTTAATTGACATCTTTCTCTCCCCCCCAACTTATCTGCAACAATAAACTAAATACCCAACTCAATTGGTATGTGCTGACTTAACTTTAATGTTGGGACATATGTCCTATTGTTCTATAATTATTTAAATCTGTTTTTATGCATGTGCTATGTTGAAATACTCCCACATTGGTGGCATGGTGCCATCAATGTACCTGCATGCTGTTGTAATTACCACTGTGGTCCTATATATGCATGTGTTCTGTTTGCTATGCAACTGTTCCATATCTGGTGTTTGGGTTAATGGGAATATCTATGCATGCTGTTATACCTAATTCTGGAATGTGTTGACTATTACTAATCCACATATGTTGATAAAACATAAACACCATAGCACATATGGGAATGTGGGTCCCAGTGGACCCACCTGTCCCACCTCAACTGGCCATGGCACCGGGCGCCAACACATCTGGCACCCACGCCAGGATATCCTTGTCTGCTGATCCTGCAACACCTTTGGATGGAACTGCCTCAGGGGATAAGGCTCACCCCCCATGGGAGCAGGCACAGACAGGACACTGTCACCCATCGCCAGGTCCGGGGCATGGTGCGTATCAAGCTCCACAGGGAGTTTGGAGATCTGCTACGCTAGCTTGAGGGCCATGGTCAGCCTGGCTCTCCAACTCAGCTCCCAGCACAGCCACCTTTGGGGCTGTGAAGGTGCGGTGGTGACTGCCCATGGGTGAGGACCTCAGTCCCACTGTTTCCACTAGGGGGCTCATGGGCTTCCGATTTCCCAACACCCCTTCCCATCAAGGTGTTTACCCTCACATGTGTCGTATATCACCCCTGTATGGGTCTTGTTTGTCTTGTCTTTTAACCTACTGAACCTACTTCCCCAAATATACTTTTTATCCCTCCCCAACATCCCACTCTCACCTGAAAAAAAGGGGCAATCTGTTCCCAAAAAAAAATCTTGCCCCATACATAGCTGTTCATTTCGCACATATGTCTACTGGACACATGTAATCTGGTCTAATTGGCTTAACAACATATTATTGTTGTCCTCACCCTTCTTTCAGGGGTATGAGTGTCCAAATCTACTTCCAAATAAAGTGTATATGAACAGCTGTTGTTGTAGAAGAAATGGGCAGCTATGGACTTCACTACACCCTTCCAGCACATCCCTAGCTATTTTCTCTACTGTCTTTCCTTCTTTCTGCCCCTTTTTCACCACTTTCCTATAAACCCTTTTTCATTTCTTATAAAGAAATTAGCGCAGGGGTAAGCAGGGGTAAGCACTTTTAAGCAGCAGTAAGTGGATTTAAGCCTGTTTGCACAGAGGCAAGCAATGCCTACACAGGTTAAGCAGTTTATAAGCTAACTGAGTATAAGAAACTGTAACCAGAAGTTAGCAGTGCTTACCTCCACTCAAACCTGCCCAAACCCACTTACAATTGCTTAAAAGTGCCTTAATCACTCTGTATCCAACGGCCTTTGTTCAGCAACAAACTAAACAGCCACTGCAAGTCTTGAACTCAGGACCCTGCACAACATAGCTAAAGTGATTTACCACTAAGCCATGTCAGATATACTTAACCCTGATGCTTTCATAAACATATCATCCAGCAAAGTCATTCAACAGTACAGGAAATGTTCATAAAAATAAAGTCAGAAACCAGTTCACAGTCACCCCAGGCAGTCAGCAAACAAATAGCATAAAAGGCAGCCCACGTCTCTTCAGACCCTGGTTCCTAGGATATCAATTCCAAATAATATATGAATCCACTCTCGATTTAAAATACAAAGTAGCAATTTTATTCATGTACACAATTGGCAAGCGCTTTCGCTATCAAGCTTCATCAAGCCTATAACAGTCAAATCTAAAATGAGGCTTATATAAAAAAATTCAAAATGTGTCAATCAACACAATTAATTAATTAGTAAAATAGCCCCTTAAAGGGATCAACTTCATAAAACATTTCATGAATCAACAAAAATAATCAAATGCATTTTAAAATTCAACCATATCTAAACATATATATATATATATATATATATATATATATATATATATATATATATATATATATATATAAAACAACAACTATATATGCATACATATAAAAAAGCACATATATCATAAAAACAAATACATATAAACCACATAAAAATATCATCATAGAAGGTCACCGGTCCTATTCATCAGAAATCACACTGTATCTATTTTCTGTGTCTCCTATTTTTAAGAGCAGGTCTAAGGGGAACCCTGTCATTGAGACCTGGGGGAATATGTGCTTGTGTTTTTATAATCCATTTTGTCTCAGCATCTTCAGTATAATTCCTGACATCACCTCCTCTCATACTAGGTGTATTCACATGCAACACTGAAAATAGAAACCTATACGTACTATCGTTCTGTGAGACATGTTTAGATAGTGCATTAACTTCAGATCCAATATGAATTTGATATAAGTGCTCTCTTATTCTTTCTTTCAACATCCTATCAGTTTTGCCAATATAAAATTATCGGCAGGATACACAGGTAGCAATATATACTACATGTCTAGTACTGCAGTTTGCATTAATTTTGATAGGAAACACCTGTCCAGTGTTAGGATGTACAAAGACATTAATATCATTAATGTAAATACAATAGTTGCACTTGTGACAAGGTCGTGTGCCTTCAAAACTTAAATTATTTCCATCTTGTTTATTATTCGTAAAACACAATAACCTATGCAGGTTTTTTTTATTCTTATAAACAAAACACGGTTGTTCACCTGCATGTCTCTTGACCTCAGGATCCAAAGTCAATAGATCCCAATGCTTAATAATGACATTTTTGATACTATGCACATCCTGTGTATAAAACAAAGTTAACCTCTGCTGGTTCTTACTACTATCATTGTTAGCCAGGGTCCCTTCAGAATTCATTCTATAAACTTGCAGCCCTGTCTCCGAGAATATAGGGCATGCCCTTCCTTGCCTATGGTCCCTGACTTGAGTAAACGCTCTCTCAATTTCTACAGGTCTGTAATTCCTATCACTAAACCTAACAGTTAAATCACCCAATTCTTTCTCAAATTCTTCTGGGCATGGGTTCAATCTAGAAACCCTAACCCCCTGCCCTTTAAGGATGTTAGAAAAAAATATGACCTGGTGCATACTGTCTCTATGTAAAAGCGTATTCTTATAGCAAGACTTTCTATGCACCCCTGTATTAAAGTCACCATTCAGTAACCGCCATATATTCACATCTAAAAAAGAGATGTTCTGATTCGAATAGTTCATAGAAAATTTTAAGTAAGGAGCAATATTAACTTGTTCCTCAAACACTAATAAATCACTCAAACAGCCATCCCACAGAAAAAACAAGTCATCCACGAAGCGTCTATAAAACAAGACATGTCTCCAAAATAAATCAAGACAACATAATCTTTCTTCTTCCCATAAGGCCATAACCAGATTGGCGTAGCTATTGGTACAAGAAGTACCCATAGCTACGCCATCTTTTTGGGCAATGAAATCATTATTAAACAAAAATATGTTGCTTTCCAGAATGATTTCCAGCAAAGTACAAAGAAAGTCCACCCTAGTAGGTAATAAGTTAGAGTGTACACTCAAATATTTATGAATGCTCTCAATGCCTTTACCATTCGGAATACTGATAAACAATGAATTCACATCCATCGTGACCAATAGCAAACTCGAGTCACGACCATGGTTCCCAACTACTTCATAGAAATCTAACAAAAATTCCTTTGAGTCTCTAAGTATAAACTTATTGACGTTGACATATGGTCTTAAAATTTTTTCTGTGTACACAGATAAATGCTCAGTCACCCATCCTCGACCAGAAACTATCGGTCTCATTGGGGGTTTAAAGGAATCTTTGTGAACCTTGGGCAATCCATGAATAGTTGGAATAGTAGGATTCTCTATGAAAAAATAACTAAATAACTGATAATCAATTATACCCAGCTTGTACATGTCCTCAAGGTCACTATAAACTCTAGATATAACATGCTGGACATCCAAAATTGTAATAAATTTATAATACTGTGTATCTTTTCACATCTCAGTCATGCTGTTATTATAGGCCAACCTGTCAAGGATGACCATGGGTCCACCCTTGTCAGCTGGCCTAATTGATATATTGCCATCATTCATTAAATCTTGTAAGGCTCTGTCCTGTCTTATACTTTGATTTTTCTCAGATAAATGAATATTCTTATTTTCTAACAAATATATATCTTTCTCTACTATCTTGTCAAAAATTTCTAGTGAGGGCTGTAAATTAGGTATTATTAAACTCGGATTCCTAAACTGTCTATCCATATTCTCAACCACACCTCCAGAATACATTATTTTCAATTGTAAATTTCTCACAAATAACTTAATATCTAAAATTGTGTCAGTTATACAACTTCGTCTCGAGGGGATGAAGGACAGGCCTTTATTTAAGACCTCAATTTCATATTTACTAAGTGGTCTATGAGATAAAATGATAACTATGTCAGTCTCTCCCACATTTTTGTCAGGGTTGGTTCTCTCATGTCACTGCTCTGAGCTTACCTCTTCTGCCTCCCTCTGCTCATAGATCGACCCCGGCCTTTCCTGTAATTCTCTGCTATGGGGAAAGGGGTAAGAACCTCCCCCTCCCTATTCACATTACTCTGTACATTACGTACTTTGCTACGAACCACCTGTGTTTGTTCAGGTCTGTCTACTGAGTCCGCATTCTTACGCATAAAAATGGAACCATTTGAATCATTAGCTGATTCTTCCTGTCTAGCGTTAGTTATTCTTTCAGAATTCATAACAAACAAGCTATCATCATTCACATCTGTGGTACAAACATTGCTTTGATTCGCGTTAATCACAGACGATGAGTTAACAACAACAGCATCATTCCTGTTACCATTCCTATCATTATTGTTGTGCTGTGATGTTCTATTGAATCTATTACGAGCACCTGTTCGTTCACTAAAATTATTCCTAGGCCAAGTAAAGACTTGGCCACTTGAAAAATCATTATTATCCCTAATCAATTTATGCTTTTTTTGCTCAAATAACCTTTTTTCAAACAAACCAACATTATCCATTAAATAATCCAAGCGTGGATCGACAATGCTTCTAGTAAAGTCATTATACAAGTCAATCTGCCTTTTCC
>NC_056739.1:832054259-832164259 GCF_019279795.1 Protopterus annectens
GTCCCACATGTGATGTGGCCTGGTAACACAGCCAGATGAGGTTGGAGAGGTGGTTCTGCTGGCAAATATTACCTAACCATGCTATTGTGTCACTGTTATAGAACATATGTGGGTAGTAATAGTCTACACAATACTGGCACATGTCCAACAACATGCATAGATATCCCCAATAACACAGAATGTCAGATGTGCAGCAATCACATAGCAAGCATACCACATGCATATATGGAACCATAGTGACTCTGACAATGGTATGCAGGTAAATAGTCTGTAACAGTACAGCAATGAAAGTGTCCACACAGGGAACATGACTACAAACACATAGAACAAAGTATGATACAATACAATATATGTCCCACTGGTAGGTAAACTGTAGCCATACCTATTGAGTTGTGTGAACAGCTTGTTGTCGCTGATATGGTGGAAGGGTAACAGAGATGTGTATTAAGAACTATGGTATCCTTGCTGTATGAGTTGCTCAGACCTGTTTCCATCTTTCTGTCTTTCAGGCAAGATGTCCCATGGATGCCTACCTGCATATTCAGTTGTTGAAAATTACATTGTGCTGAACTGTCTTATCCAGCACTACCCTGTTCTGTTTGACCAGGCTGCCCATGAGCAGCAGGAGTGGACCACCCTGGGGAACGACCTAGTTCACAAGGTCAATGATGTCGGACTGCATAGCCGCAGTTATGAGCAGGTCCAGCATCATTGTTCTGACCTGCTTTGCAATACCCTTCAGTGTGCTGCTGCAGTCCGGGGGGATCACCTTGGAATGGAGGGGGGGGGTCATGCCATCCACCCCCCTGGCACATGTTGAGGAGCTCCTCGCCAGCCTTGTGGCACCTGCCCGTCTGCACAATCAACAACAGCCAGGCACCATTGTGGAGGTGGGTTCTACCCACACATTGGCTGAGCAGCGTGCAGGTAAGGCCACAGGGCACATCAGTAGACTACTGTTGCATATGCATCTGCATTTGTACAGGTAGATCATGCATATCTAAATCGTCATATATATAGTTTGTTGCTGCATAGTAGTAATAAATGTGCATAAGTGGTAGTATTGTGGACTTGCACTGTTGATATACTGTAATGCTGCACCCACCCTGTAGCAATGCCACAGCTGTGGCCACTGACATCACATCTCTCACACTCTTGTGTAGGTCCCTCTGGTATACCACCAAGGAGGCAGCCTGTAGCTGGTGATTATGGTTTATGTTGATGCTTGCCAATACACTGGGCATGTAATGGTTATGGTATATTCCATGCACACATCTAACACATAACCAAAAATACAAAACAAACTGGAAAAATGAGAAGTGAACCTTAGAGCATACCAAACAAGCTGAATGTCAGTAAAACAGTCACTGTCAGTGGTAGAAGTCCACGCCAAAAACAGGAGAGCTCAAGTTTAGTTTAGGAGATTTATTTAAAGCGCTTTTCATTTGCCTCCTAGGCAAACTTCTTCAGAAACCATTATTGCTACAATAAACCAACTTTAAATAGCATGACATCATGATTAAATTGGAACCAGTTAACAAAAAATTGCAATGAAGAATTTAAAAGCACACTAATTCGAAACATTCAAACTACAAATTCTGTTAAAAACACTTAAATCTCTATTAAAAGTGTCTAAAATTGTTTTAGTAAGTCATAAATTAACTAACACTCTTAAATAGTGTTGAAATGTTTGCATAGGGACTAACTAGTGAAAATATATTTAAAACTATATCACATTAAGTATATCAAAAATAACATCATATCAACCATAGGCGTCAGTGTAAAGTTCAATACCTTGCTCTAAGTGAAAAAAAATACATATAGTTGATATGTCTATTAAAACAGTGCACTCAATAAACAAACGTTAATACTAACTAAATTGCTTAAAAAGGCACTAACAATATATAAGTGCCAAAGGACACTGTTGGTAAATTAGTAGAATTACCCAACATATTACTACCAAAGGTAATAATAACAACCTGTTGAAGGAAATCACAACCCCTATACTTGCGCTTAAGTTATCTCCTCAAACTCAACATACGGAGGACACTGATGATGGAACAAGCTTCATTCAACCCAGGGGTGTGATACGCTTCCAATCTAATTTGCCAATACAGTTCCCTTTCCAGCAGTCTAAGCTGAGTTGGCCCACCTCTACAATCCTGTGTAACCTGCTCAATACCTATAAATTTAAAACTGTGGGCAGGGTAATCTTGGATGTGCTTGGCCAAAGCATTAGTTTCTTTACATTACCTTATCGCATACGTGTGTTCATATATGCATTCCCTGAGCCTGCGCTCAGTCTTGCCTATGTAAAACCCTGAACAATTTTGGCACTGGGCCAAGTACACTAACATAGAAGAATTGCAATTTAGCCTGTGTTTTAAGTGAAATTCGTAATTTTGAACAAAAAAGCTGTTAGATTCATGTACAAACTTACAATAATTGCAAGATTGGCATTTAAACATGCCAGGTGATCTTGTTTGTGCTGGTTTTTGTTCAAAAAATGATTTAAGGTTCTTAGCTTTCCTATATGTAATTTTCGGAGCAGACCCTAACTTCGAAGAAACTAGGGGATCAGCTTGGAATAGATGCCTATTTTTATTGATAATTTGCCATAACTTAGAACTATCAACAGAAAAGGTAGTAATAAACCTAGGTAGTTCAGGTAGTTCAAGTTCAACATTCTTCTCTATATGTTGTTCTACAATAAGCAAGGCTGTAGCTGCAGGCATAGTGTAGGTCTTAAATGGTAAGAGAGGTTCATAAAACTTGTCTGACCTTTTATGTGTCACCTCACTAATAAGGTCATCTATTAGTTTAAGTGGGTAAGCACGACTCAAAAACATAGTTTTCATTAGTGAACATTCCCGAAGGAAATCTTCCTCTTTACTAACCATTCTTGCAGCTCTAACTAGTTGTCCCTTAACGACTGCTCGTTTTTGTGAAAAAGTAGGTTTTCTGTGTATACAAGCAAAAAAACAAGCTGATTCCAAATCCTTAACTAACATAATGTCCAAATAGGAAATCCTCATGGTATTAAATGATGAAGTAAATTCAAAAAAATTAGTAGTGTTATTCAAAAAGTCAACATATTCGACTGCTTCAGTCTCCCCACCCTTAAATAGAATGAAAATATCATCCAGAAAATGGGTGTAATATCCTACTTGTTCTACATAGGACTGGTGCTCAAGCACAAATTGGTGTTCCCAATTGGCCATTACCAAATTGGCCACACTCGCCCCAAACGGTGACCCAATGGCTACGCCAATGGCTACGCCAATACCAGTATTACAAGGGCAACTGTTACAGATCTACACTATGGCATACCATATTACTGTAGTCCACATTATTAGTTGGGACTAGCCTGTAACATGTGGTGTTCAGTGTATGGGACACTGCAAACTGACACACATGTGTAGGCCATGCTTGTCAAGCATCTGCAAAAAGGCTGAAGGTGGGGAAGGGGTGTCAGCATGACACACCAGTGCACTGCAGCAAAGATCCTAAGGATGCTAAGAATGGCTGTATCTGCACACAATTAGGTTCAGGAACTGTGGCAGATGTAACCCTACCCCCACAGCAATAGTGATGGCAGTGTGTGAACACCAAGGAATGTGCACATGAGTAGAACATGCAATCATGCAGAGTTGGGGAACATGTGTAGGGCAGACTGACCATATAAAATGCAGATGGCCCATGCTAGTGTACCCCTGCCAGGAATAGTGACTGCTTTAGTACACATAGCAATAGGTGCAACAAACCATCATGATAAGAGTGTGCACACATATGCACACATGGAGTGTATGCATTGCAGTCAGCATCCGCACACCTAACACATTTTGTAGACACTGCATATGAATTTACAGGACATATGTCTCATATCAGGCTTATGCACTGTTAATATATGTGGTGATGTGGTCCCATGGCAAATCAAGGAAGGGTGCGTCAGATCAGTAAGGGTGTGTACACTCCCCATAGCCACGGTAGAGTTTGACAGTTGTCAGTGTAATAGTATTGGATTGGTCATACATGATCTGCTGATGTTAAGATCTGTAAATCAGACATCAGGCATTCACAAATGACATATGTCCACATATCATTCCAGTTATGTGTTGCTGAAAAACATAGGGGGTGTGAGCATTAGAGCTGACATAACTGACACAGTACTACACATTCAGCAATGAGTTGTACACCTGTGAGGTTTGGTGCACTGTACAGGGCAGGGTGCAGAACAGGGGCACAGCAATACTGTGTACATGGGTGCAGTGGTTTCCAGGGGAAGGGACATCACCTACTAGCACAGCCAATGCATCACACACATGTATACTGTTGCTAGCATGGATTGACTATAGCTGAACTGCATGCTGTTGTGTACCATATATTATGCATGTTGACAGATGAGTAATGGGAGGACTGTGTGCACTATCTTTGTGCAACCTCACCTGTGTGTGTGTGTGTGTGTGTGTGTGTGTGTGTGTGTGTGTGTGTGTGTGTGTGTGTGTGTGTGTGTGTGTGTGTGTGTGTGTGGTTATTTTGTCTGTAGGTTCACTCGGGTGCAATGGAGGGAGGTTGATGCATGTAGAATGTGTATGTGCATGTGTGTGTGTTTGTGTGGGTGTCCATGTATGCACATGTGTGATTGTGGGGTTGTTCATATGACAGTACTTCCCTTTGGGATCGTGCAGTACATGGACATGGACTGACACATGACACACCAGGAATACTTGTCAGATATGTAATCACAGGACAGCTGATAGTATAATAAGGTCTGTAGCATGGAACATGCATTGAGAGGGAAAGTAGACACCAGGTATACCCTTAATATCGCATTCAGCAGACAGGTGAATGACAACCCACGTATGCAGCACTACAGATGCATTGGGGAATTACTAGACAACACCAGGGAGTATATCCATATATTACAGTTGTCACATGATAGGTTGATTGAGCAGCATACCTGGCATGTAATGAGCAATACTTACACATGACACTCCAGTGCGTGACATTATGGAGTAAATGTAGTAGCCCCTCACATATAGGGGCCATGCTTATTATGTCCGTACATACACAGGGTGAACACTGAATGACAGCAGTGAGGCCACGTAAAACCTACTTCACTCAGGTCAAGGAGGTAATGGAGTAACAGATCTTGTGTTTTGATCACTTGTCTAGGTATTTAGAGGAATGATACTTTAACAAGTGGTATTAATGAGTGTATGTTACCAAGTGTGATGCAGGATGGGAAACTTATGGGAACAAACGTGGAGCTGTGTCTAAAATCACAGACAAGTAGGTATTAAGCTGGAATGTGTGTGTGTGTGTGTGTGTGTGTGTGTGTGTGTGTGTGTGTGTGTGTGTGTGTGTGTGTGTGTGTGTACTGTTATGCAATGCTGTACATGTCTTAAAGTGTGTTTCTTGTTTTCCCCCAAAGGTGATGAGGTGGGTCAGAGTCTCTCCTGCATGCAATCTGATGTTGGTGTCCATACAAACACCCCAAGATGATGACAGTACTGTTGAGGCACAGGTGGATTTGTCAGGGGCTGAAACAGCACCAACATTTGACATCCCCCTCTTAGCCACCCCAATCCCGCACACAGTTTTAGTGCCTAAACGTACCCCATCACCAATCTCCATAGCAGAGGTACAGTTGGCAGTTGGTGACAGTGCACAGGATAGTGTGGTATCCATGCCTACTGTGCCTGGTCACAGCAGGCATAGCCGGATGTCCAGCAGAGCACCACATAGGCAGATGTTCCAGGGTGCTCATGGTAGGGCCGCTGGTCTTCATGTCCCTGGCAGAAGCGCCACAACTGGTACCACCAGGCAAATGTTTCAGGCTGTCATGGGGGTGCAGGCACGTATAGAACTGTACACCAGACAGGGCCTTAGGCTTGAGAGGGCTACTTTCACAGCTGCAAGCGACAACTTCCATGAACTATCTGGTGCCCTCCATGCTCATACCGAGGTCATGGATAGATGGTTTAGTGAGATGATGGGTTTCACTGACTGCGGTTTGTCCGTGCTTGAACATGTGGAGGGAGTGTGAACATTAGGAGATTACCATGTAGACATAGGCCAGCAACACCAACAGCTGGTGGTCAATGTGGACATGCTAGGACATCAAGGCACTCCCATAGTGGCAGTACCAGCCCCAGCACTGCAGGGGGGGTGCTGTCCACACCACCCCACAGCAGGCCACCAGCAGACATCTGTCATCATCAGGGGAGAGTAGCACATCGAGGCCTGTTCCTGGACGTGCCCTTGTAACACCTGGCAGGCACAGTCCGCGTGTCCGTGGCCGGAGGCGGTGAACTGCACACCCTACCAGGTATGGTCTGCACCTATCCATAAACACCTGTATAGGGCAGCCACATGGCAAAACTGTGTGCATGCAATTCCCACACACTATAGAAAGGGCAATCCCATACCTACACACACCACATCACCATGGCAAGTTCAACTCATTACACCCCTCACCCACACACATGGTGTCAAATGTATGGCCCACCCTCAGCCTCTGGCATACCAGCACACCCTGTGCATATGATGATACCTGTGCCATATCCCTGTCATCCATAACATCAATGCAGGAACAGGTTAATATGGTTCTGATGCACACTGTGACTGTACTACAGTGTACCAATGTACTGCAGTGTAACATGTTGCCAGGAGTAATGTTTAATGCATACATGTCAGGTAGTGTAGCCATCCAGCAATGATGCATTATAGCTGTTAGTACACTGGGTGATTGTGGTCTCCATAATGTTATCCATTTGTGTTGTAGGTGTACATGTGTCAGCTGGAGGATGGTCTGCAGTCATATTCCACAAGGGGTATGGCACTGTGGTGACACCATTGCTGTAACATATCCGGGGTACAGTTGAACACAAGTCACAGGTTTGTATAACAGTCATTGGCTGTGCCACATAGACAGGTGACTCGCTGGGACATGTATAATCTGCAACCTGATGTAGACCCATCCACATACATGCACACTCTTACTTGGAAACACTGGGACTAGACCCCTACCTAGGTATGTAGTGCTACTGAACTGTGTAGCTTTCATTGCACACACCACACAGTGTGTAGGGTGAGGTGTGTTCCAGGTTACATGTTACATGCAGAACATTCCCAGACATGTACAGTGTAGTAATGGGTGATGTAATGGTTGTATATGGACAATACATAGTGTGACATACCATCATATACACATTAACAGACACATAACAGGCAGACACACATCAGAGAGACCTGGGCCTATCGGTGCTAACTATCTTGTCCGTGTATCCAATATGTTACAGGTAGGCTGCACACAGCACATGCATAACTGGGCTGGATTGTGGAATCAGTTACCTGTATGGTTGATGGTGACAGTGGTCACCATAAAGTGGTACATTGGACATATATCGGGTGTACCATGGTGTAATGACAGTATACACAGCAGCCACATCCCCCAGTGGATATTGTACTCAATGGAACCCATGATGACACTCTGACATACCCACCATCACACATTGCCCATGACTGCGATACAACCCATTGTATATCACAACAGTGGTACTACAGGGATATGCATCTAATGCACATGCCACAAGCATAGTAGGGTGTTTCATTGTCATGCCTCACCTATGGGCAGCACCAACAATACCTGTACTACTGTACGGCAATGCGCATTGTAATAGGAGTATGTGACCTCGGAATGCTGTACCCTACAGATATACAGACATGCACACATACACACACTTGTCAGAACTCAATGGTATCCAATGCCTATCGACCCATTTGTACAACACTGTTGTGCTGGTACTGCAAGGGTCATATAGCCGGTAGGGAGAGGAGCATAACAGGGTACATGTAATGTTCGATACAGCAGCAGCCACATCTAACTATGGCATTGGATGTTGCGGTGGTTGTGAAGGCCCTCATGGAATTCCCAACTACAGGTGTACTAACATACAGACACAGCTATCCACAGTAATGCACATGTACACATGTGTCAGTACTGGGGTGCATCACTGCAGGTGGTCATAGCTGTGTACCTGGCTATTGTCCATGGAGAGATGGGTTATGTAGGGTATGTGTGTACAGTATTATCATGCCACTTGCCATGTGCCAGCAGGGAATCTATCAACAGACACCACTGTGGTGACCCTCAGGGTGAGAGTGACATGCATCAGCCAATCCTCCTGCACATGGCCACTGAGGTGATCAAGTTGACATGTATGCAACATGTATTACAACACATGGTTAGTGTCTGTGATGGAGACCTGTACCCAAGCATGTTCTGTTGATTGTTCTAGTGTAGTGGAGGTATCTGTGGCATGTGGTGTGTACAGGGTGTTGTGTCCTATATGTGCCAGTCATTACACTGCTGGGCAGACATGTCAGTGTCAATCAAGCATAGGTTGCCTGTATGTGTCCCAGCTGGATACCTGTCATCTGCAAATCTGTACAGGAACTGACAGACATCAGCTTGGCAAGTAGCTATGCAGTAGGATGAATGTGTCGACAGACAGATGTTTGACAACAATATGTATGCCATTACTACATGTGGGAACCCCTCACTAACATGTGCTGTACAGACTGTAGTTTACAGTTACATTCCACATGTCGGATCATTATCCAGTAGGGGCTATATACTGTTACACAGCTCGCATACCAGGAACATGACAGTGAGGCCTCAGAGTCCAGCTATGCCTGCAGATGTGCTTGTTGTCAATACTACATGTAGCACTCTACTCTTGGCTGGGAAAGCACTGTCAACAGTAGTACCACCATGATACACTACATGCTAGTGTGACAGGATGTACCCTGGGTTACTACCCCTGTATGTAACACATTCACATGGATAACAGTGCTGTGCAGGACTCATTTACTTGTGTGTCCCAGACATGACTCTCACACCCCTTGCTACTGTAATGAAAGCACATAGACGCATGTATTGCACATGGCATTAAACAGATTTATTACAGATGTCATTACCCTGCTATATTATCAGACTGGGTTGTGAGAACTGGTTAACAGGGCTAAGCCATGCTTAGCAGGTGTCAGCATTGCTGCAATATAACAGCTAAGCAGATTTGCACACTGGTAAGTGAAGCCTACACGGTGTAAGCGCCCATACATTTACCCATACCTTAGCACCACTTAGCTTCTCGCAAACCCGTGCATACCCACTTAAAGCTGCTCAAAACTAACTTAACCACTCTGTATCCAACAGTTCTTGTTCTGACCAGCAACAAAATAAACAGCCTTTGCAGGTCTTGAATTCAGGACCCTGTACACTATAGTCACAGCAGTTAACCACTACGCCATGACCACTGTCAAGACAGTTGTTGTTTTTCCAATATAACTGTCACTATACATATTGATTAGTATTGAACAATTGCTTTGACTTCCACAATTGTGTAGTAGTTGTTATGGATATGATTGTTGCATCACATATGTTGTTATATCATAATGTACACATATCAGATACATACGGTGAGATACATCTGGGAAGGTATACACAACCGTGATGTTTACACATGACAGGAATATGGATATATACATATACATATGTTGATATATGTCTACATGTACATACACATGTATATTCATACATATGTCTGTCTATACATCTGTATAGTGCATCATATATATGGTCATTTGTAGATCTCTCTCTCTCTCTCTCTATATATATATATATATATATATATATATATATATATATATATATATATATATATATATATACACATACACACATATATATATATATATATATATATATATATATATATATATATATACACACACATACACACACATATATATATATGCACATCCTATGTGTACAGATATACCTATTTATGTTGATATATATGTAGATATCTATAACTATATGTGCATACATATCTATTCAGATATACCAATTTATGTTGATATATCTTGTGCATATGTATTTATATCTGTATATGTGTAGACATATATTGTTGTGTATATGTATAGATTTGAGTGTTTATATATATATATATATATATATATATATATATATATAGATATGTATATCCATATATGTATGTAGATATGTATATGTGTATATAACTATATAGATATATGGTTAAAAATATATATACATATATGTTTACTATATGTCCAAAACATGGAGTGGAGTCCTACCTCAGCACAAATAGTCCCAACCTCTTAGTACAAGGGGATGTCATGTATGTATTGCAGGTATATATGCAGACTGTTGCTATTGTAATAGGGGCTGCCTTAACAGACATGTTGTGCGTTCGAGGTCACATCTGCTTTTGACATGTGCTCCATTGGCTACTGACAGGCATCCTAAGGACATCATAGTACAGTACCACTGCTAGCACAGTAATGATCCTTTGGACTACAGCAGAGATATGACCAATATATGTGGACAGTCTGGCACTCTGTGGTCATTCCAGAGGTGTACACATATCCCCTTCATGTGAGACATGTGGACCACACCTCCCAATGTGGATGTTAATAATCATGTACATGGGTATATCATGTAAATACTGGACTACATATGCCCACACAGTTTATGCATGCACACATGCCAGTCTGTCCTGACACATAATACCTGGTGGTGCAGAGATCACATGGCCACATACTACCCAGTAGTTAGTGACATACATCTGTACAAAATCCTTCTGCTTTGTCAGACATACACAACAGTTATGGTGGCCTGGCAGCAGTATGTCTTGCAAATAACTGGACATAGCAACACACTGGGTAATTAAACTCTACTGCTAGGTATGTCACAAAGCACTGTGCAAACTACAGGCAGACTGCCATAACACTGGACTACATTTTGTATGGGGAATACACATGTACCTGCGATTATAGCAGGCTCTACGTGCATGCCACAGCACAGAATAACAGACACCTGTGAGAAAGTGCATACCCACAACCCAGTAAACACAGCCATGACACTATATGGACTGTCTGATAAACACCATCCTCATATGTGCCACTCACACACTAACCCTACATACACTGGGACATAGCACAGTGTGGTCAGATGGTTGTCTGTGGTATGGGACACGTGTGTGTCTGGCCCTACAGACATGTGAGCCAATAGGGTACCATACACTGGAGATGCATGTAACATCAGATAGAACAGGACCAAGAACAATGGAATCTACCACAGTCTGTGCAAAGCCCAAGCTACGTATGCACAATGCACATACTGTCGACAATCACCCTAAGTACACAGACCCCAGTACTGTACACACAACCACAGAATGCCCAAGTTATGTCCTCAGAAATAACCCCTACTATATATAACATGTCTAGCAGTCTGATATCTGACGTGCTTCTTATCAGGTATGATGTCAATAAATAATGGTGTACAGAACATATGCATCTCTTTCTGCATGACATATGTACAAAGGTTGACAGACTTGTGGCTGAAGTACGAACAATGGCCCAATATTGGCATGTTACTGTGATAACCTCATACATTTACTGCCTTATCAGGGTTTGTTGTGACATATGTCCTATGAGGGAGGCTGTCACCATGTACTGACTGCAGTCCTCACACCATGCTTCTGCAGTTCTCAGATATGTATTTTGTGAGTAACACAAGAAAAAAAAGGCTCCACACACTGCCCAGTCAGCAGATGACCCTACAGATGGGAGTTTCATCAAAAACATAGCACTGTCATGACAGGTATTAAAACATGTAGACCAGCCATATCCAGACACACCCTGTTAAACCAACATTACTCCAAATGCAGAATAGCAACACTTACATTCTGTAATCATGTCTGGCACATCCACCTCCTGTTTGTTGACCTGTTTCCACAGTGTATGTTGTTAGAGGTAAATCCCAAAACCATCTGTGACGCTGTTTGCCAAACACCAGATCTAGGTCCTGCTCACAGTGGATGAAAAGGCCCAACACCTACATGATATTCCTAGACAATGGAGTGTGTTTCCATGCATTTGGCTATGGGAATGTTACCACAGCTGTTCCACATGCAATCAGCTAGAGGAGGACTGCAATTCATACAGAGGCCATCCGCTGATCATGAGCATCACTTACAAAACACATGCTGTTGCTAAACAAAGCAGATGTACATCTCCAAATCCACCAGAGATGGAGGAAGAGAGACAGACAGAGACAAAGTAAGTCAGGGGGAGGGAGATTAAAACCTAACCATGTTTGTGTCACAAACCTACCAGTATGGGATTTCCCAACCCTGACTGACTATGTATTGTTATCACATGTCTATGTAGTTATTGCATGCACCACATAGCTTACATGCTGTGGAGCTGTCCAAATGTATATGTGATGGTGAGTGTCATCTGCAACACTGATATAGTAGCAATATGGTAGGTGTAGTACACGTGCCTGTCCACATGAGCAGGTGTCAGCGTCAACAAAGCCACACTCTCTCAGGGACTCACACACATTGACACACTTGGCAGGGTCAGGAATTCACTTCCTAACTAGTTAGTTTGCCACAATACAGTAATGTGAAGGTATCATATGCACCACAGGGGTTATCTGGAGGTTATATGGGCAAAGGGTATGTGAAAGTGTCTGACATCAGACAGCATGCTTCAGTATGCCAATGGGAGTTGTAGTGAGTGTGAATGTGGTCAAAAGCATCATACACCACACACACAGACACAGGGTACCAGTACTGACATGCATGGGTGCATTGCTTCACAGGTGTGTAGTGGTTGACTGTGCCAGAATGCTATACAAGGCTAGGTGAAGGGTATACCTTGGCATCAGGCCACTTGACAATGGTCTGCAGTGTGGCTCAGGGGTGTAGTGTCTGGACTGGCCCACACAGGTGGGTATTGTATTCACCATCCAGTCACCCGGGTTACTGTTGTGTGTGGCCAGTGCAGTGCAATGCTTGCCATGTATGTGTTCTATAGTCCATGACATGAATGGTGTCTGGGATGTGCACATGTCCCACATGCATGTACAGTGAGATGTGAAACTGTACCTTGGGTGTCTGGCCCATGTTGTGTACACAGTTATCAAATGTGCTAGTCCTGGCCTCATGTGGTGGAAACTGGTAATGGACAGTAGGTTGATCCTGCACCTACATTGATAGCATGATACAGGTATTCCCTGGTGTCAGTGGCATCTGTCCATACAGGGCATGTGTTTAAGGCATGGCATGCCCTTTTTGGGTCACATTTGATGGCACCACAGTTGCTGCAGGCATTCAGCGGCGAACATAGTGAAGGCACACTGTCTGCAATTATGTGCCTATTGTACTGATGGACAGGGTGCCATGCCCTCTGTAGTCCACTGCAATCACACCATGGTTACTATCTGTGGGCAATATGCAGGGTACTACCAACATAGTGGTTGTTGTTTAGGCAAGTGTGTTTGTGTATGAGACATGGGCTTATAGTGTTCTCTGGTAATACAAGGGTTGCTTACTTTGTTCGCCAGGCCTTGATGTCACATGTAGTGGTATGGATTGGTACCCCAGCCTCTCAGCTATTAAACATCTGTTATCCTTGTAAGGTGGACATTGTGACATATAATAGGGCCACCATATAAGAAATTTGCAAAACCCGCTTTACAATGAGTCCAGTTGTTACACACTCACAGCCACCTCCACACAGGATTCGAATGGCCAATGCAGACACAGACTTGCCATGTCTGGGATTAGAACTCCTACTTAACTAGTTTATCACACTACACCATTACGCAGTTATAGGATGCACCATGGAGATTACTGGATTATTCCTTCCCCAAAGGTGTATTTCACTGGAAATGACATCAGCAGGCTTGCCAAAGAAGGTCAATGGAGGTTGTAGTGACTGTGAATGGCCTCAAAAGCATTGCACCCTACACAGACAAACAAACATCCACACTTACCATGTCTGGGAATAGAACCCCTACCAAACTACTATATCACACTACAACATTGCGCTGTTATAAGACCATGGAGATTACTGAAGTACTCTTTCCTCAAAGGTGTATTTCACTGGGAATGACATCAGCAGGCTTCCAAAGTAGGGCAATGGAAGTTGTAGTGACTGTGAATGGCTTCAAAAGCATTACACCCTCCATAGACAAACACACACACACACACATGCACACACACACACACACACACACACACACACACACACACACACACAAACATCCACACTTGCCATGTCTGTGAATAGAACCCCTACCGAACAACTACATCACACTTTAGCATTACATTGTTATAGGATGCACCATGGAGATTAACGGACTACACCTTCCCCAAAGGTGTATTTCAAAGTGAATGACATCAACAGACTTGCCAAGATAGGGCATTTGAATTGTAGTGAGTGTGACTAGACTAAAAAGCATTGCTCCCTACACAGACAGAGACACACACACATGCTCACACACAGTTGCCATGTCTGGTATTAGAACTCTTACCTAACTAGTTTATCACACTACAACATTACACAGTTATAGGATGCGCCACAGAGATAACTTGGCTATTTTTTTCCAAAGGTGAATGACATCAGCAGGGTTGTTCCCTACACAGACAGAGACGCACACACACACACACACACACACACACACACACACACACACACACACACACACACACACACACACACACACACATACAGTTGCCATGTCTGGGATTAGAACTCCTACCGAACTACTTTATTATACTACAGCATTACACAGATATAGGACACGCCAGAGAGATGAATGGACTATTCCTTTCCCAAAGGTGTATTTCAAAGTGAATGACATCAGCAGGCTTGCCAAAGTATGGCATTTGAATTGTAGTGAGTGTGACTAGCCTAAAAAGCATTGCTCCCTACACAGAGACACACACAGTTGCCATGTCTGGGATTAAAACTCCTACCGCAGTAGTTTATCACACTACAGCATTATGAAGTTATAAGACCAAACACAGAGATTACTGGGCTGTTTTTTCTCCAAAGGTGTATTTCACAGTGACAGACATCAGCAGGCTTGCCATAGTAGGGCTATGGGGAGGGCAGTGTGTGTCCATGGGCCATAACCCATTACTCTAGAAGTAGACACAGCACACTCAGTCACACACAGGTGTATATTTCGCAGGTATGTGCATACAACTGCTAGATGACTACTGCCTTGTAAAGGCATGTTGCACAACTAACACTAGCACCACAGAGTCTTTAATGCTGAGGGATACCAGTGGCTAATTTCTACAGTGAGTGACATTTACACATCATGTGGTTGTAGCCATTTAGTTGTGTGCTGGGTGGGACAGGGATGATGGAAGGCTCTTTGTCACTGTCACTCTCTTCCACACATCTATGTATGTGTACTTTTGGCATATTATAGTGTGTTGTCCTTAGATATATGTGGGTATTCCTATCCAATGTGTGTGCAAAGCATGGCTAGTGCATACTGAAGAGTGTATGCACTAACATCTGCAACTGTCAGATATGTATTGTCTACTGTTGTTGGCAAACATGGGCTTCATTTGTTTAAGTGTGTGAGCATGCCCAATATTTCCTTCTGTACTGAATGTGTGGATCCATTCCAGATAGATTGTACTCCAGTGTAGACCTTTGTGTTCTGTACATACAGCTAGGAAACAGTTTCTGCAGGATATCTGTAGATCAATTGGCAATATGGGGTCAAACTGTGCAAGGGATAGTGTGTACCGTAGGTGATTGTGTCTGTGCTGATTCTGCTACATGGTACTGGTGTTAGCAGAGATATTCAGACATGTGCACTGTTATACACTGTGATGTTTTATGTCCTCAAGTACTGTCAGGTAGACATTTTTGCTCGCAGTGATGTCCTGGGGAATACTGGGTGAATGCAGCTGTGTCCAATATTGTGGTCAAATGACCTACATATTCATGAAAAGTTATGCCATTCTGGAGGGGAAGCTGCAGACACTTGCTGCTGGGTCTGTGTATCCAGTTCAGCACCTTGGTACAGTGATGGCAGAGGATCCCATACTTGTACATCCATCGACGTGACAGTATGCCATTATCTTGCTGTGGCAATACCTCTCAGATATACAAATTCACACAGGTTACCCAGAGGGTGGGGTCATAAGTTAGGACATTACCCCTATTGTGGTGTATGGGCAGGTTTGTAGCCACCCATTTTTTTGTTCACAGTCAGGATAGTATGTGCACATGGCTGTGTTTTGGACTTTGCACATTCCATGCTGCCCATGCTCCCCCCTCTATTATTCTATCCTCTTCCATACATTATGGAAACATTTTTTGATATTTTCCCTATAGTTATCACCTCATCACAGCTGTGTTTTGCTATTGGTCCACAGTTCATGCAGTGGGACATGGTGGACATGTTACTGTGGTTTGTCCACATGGCTTTGCATATGGGTTATGTGGAGTGTGTTATGTTGTTATTTGGGTCTCCATGACATAACATACATTGGCAATACGGGTGAGGCACAGGCCTTTTGCAAATGTGTGTAGGCCATTTGGTGGTGATGCAGGACAGTTGTAGCAGGCCATTGAATTCTGTCACTCCTACAGTCCCAGACTGCCATGCAGTATATTCCCCTGGGGTGACAGAGTAGGTGTGCTAGGCATTCATGCCAATACTTTCTATCAGTGTTGATCAGATGGTGTGGATGCTGGCAGGGTGCTGCTTACAGCTAGGGACACACCTGCATGGGACACCTGCACTGCATGCTGCATTCTTTCACTATTGCCATACACAGGTGGGGGTCATATTGTACCCATTCCCTGCAGGGATAAGACCAGAGAGATACCTGTGGGTGTTGTTTGGGTGAGCAGGGTGCATGTGTGCTATGGACACTACTTGTGTCTGACTCACAGATATGCGTGGGGCATTCCAGTTATGCTGGCTTGTGCAGGGACATCAGCTGTTTCTCAATACATCAGTCCTATCACCTTTGTGATGTGCAAGTGTTCGGCCAGACAACATCGGTATTCCCTACTACAAGCCCAGATAATGTGATGCATACCTGTATGTACAATTCCAAGGGTGTGTCCATTTCATGGTTACACATTATACTCTGCATGTCTGAGGTACATTTCCCTGTGTACTGCTTGTATATTTAGCCCAACAGTCATGTCATGCCCATCTTTCAGATGGTGACACATATTAGCACATATTAGCACCATACATTTACAATGACTTACTGCTAGAAGTTGTTATACTGGGGATCATTGTCTTTGGCACTGCAGTTGTGAGGACTTGGCCCTGTCATTGGCAGTAGTGGGCAATGGCCACCAGGTCAAACCTCAACATGCATACATACTGACCACTCTCACACAATATGAAATACACACCAACCTAACACATTTATACCTGCATATTGTACAAATGCCACAATCTATCCTGCTACCTTGGCCACCTCAGGTCATCTGTGCTCCACTGGTATTATACCTACACATACATGTTACTACATGTCTACATTGGATTGGAGGGGGACACACCTGATTGTTACTACATTTCTACATAGGATTGAGGGGGCACACCTGACTGTTACAATGTGTTTTTATACATTGGATTAGGGGGCACACCAGACTGTTAGTACATTTCTAAATAGGATTTGGGGGCACACCTGACTGTTTATACATTTCTACGTAGGATTGTGGGGGGCACACCTGACTGTTACTACATTTCTACTTAGGATTGGGGGGGCTCACCTGACTGTTACAACGTGTCTACATTGAATTTGGGGGCATACCAGACTGTTTCTACATTTCTACATAGGATTGCGGGGGTGGCACACCTGACTATTACTACATTTCTACTTAGGATTGGGGGGCACACCTGACTGTTTCTACATTTCTACTTAGGATTGGGGGCACACCTGACACTTGTACACATTTTCTATGACTGTACTGGTATGTCAGGTACTTCATTTAATTCTGTATTGTAACCTATCATGCTGACTAGAGGCATATCAATGTACTACAGGTCTTAGGTTTGATTGACCTACATATCAGTTTCTGACTTCGTATCCTTCATAACTAACATCCCACTGCCTGACCTGTTGTAGTCTATCTGTGTAGGCCTGAGGGGGGAACGTTACCCATAGCCATCATTCAGAGGCCTTAGCATGGCCTTTGTTTGTATTTGTCTTCACCTGTCCTGCTGGCTGAGACTGTTGTTGGGTATGTGAACCTCCCTGGCTGGCATGTGTGTGTCATATGGACACACATGTGGCCCAGCAGATTTCCTGCAGTAGGTTTTGTCACCATGTGTAGTACTGGCTACTATGGTGACACCACTATTTGTTACAAATCACATGCTGCCACTATACATGCCTATTATCTGTTAGCATCCCATTCAGCCACCCCATTCCCTTGCATGCTCACATCCATACCATAGATACAAGTAACAACATATACTACTCCATTCCGTAATTGGTAAGAAGAGTGACTTACCTTGTGGGTGTGCCAGTAATGAGGATGGTGCTGGAGGGCTGCCTATGTCAGATGCACATAGTACACTTCCTATACATGGTTGAGCACAGGTAGTGCAATGTTTGGCATCCCTTTTACTGTAGGTGCGAGTCAGAGAGAAAGGCGTCATTCCCTGGGTCCATCCTTTATCAGTGTATGTGCTATGCTTTGCCTCTTTGCTAAGGCCAGGGCATACTGGGCACACTTCCATCTATCTATTGGGGCAGTCTCAGGTTGTTCCTCCTTCAAGTCACTCTGTGCCTGTGCAGGGCTTGGCAATGGTGGGGGGGGGATGTGTGGCCCTGGCCCGTGCTGTTTCTGCTGCAGCTGTTTCCACAGGATCATATTGTGTAGCATGGCACATACGATAACAATTTGAGTACATGCAGCTGGGGAGTACTGTAAGGCTCCAAAGGATGTATCCAGACACCGGAACTGTGACTTGAGCATCCCAAACACACATTCTATTATAATTCTGGTCTGTGCATGTGCCTCATTATGGAGTCCTTGTTCGTGTGTGTGTGTGTGCATTTCTAATGGGTGCCATCAGCCACAGTTCCAGTGTGCAGCCAGCATCCCCCACTAGGTGACCTTAAGGGATGTCCCCATTGGCAAATCTCTGGTACAGCTGCATCAGATGCCAGATGTGGGAATTGTGATAGCTTCCAGGGCAGCCAGCACACACATTCATTATTATGCCCTGGGCATTGCACACAATCTGGTAGTTGATGGAGGGGAACCCCTTGTGGTTGATGTAGACTGTACCCCGCTCACCGGGTGGTGCTTTGATGCGTATGTGCATGTAGTCTATAGCACCCACACAAATTACCCCATTTGCAGGTGAAATCCATGCAAATGAGATGAATATGTGATCCAGGAAGCTGGAAGCCGGACATGCAGGACTAGTGTAATCTGCAGAAATGTACTCGGTCAGTAACCGAGTACATTTCTGCAAACTACAAAACGGAGCCATGACAGCCCCAAATAAAGAGTAGATATTATGTAGAAAGCATGCCAATGGCCAAATATATGGCCATTGTCATGGAAAACAGTTGCAAAAATAAAAAAAACAACTTTTATTTTTTTAGCCAATCTCAGCTGTTTAAGGGTAGGGCAGAGGCACGCAAATGGGATCAGGCGAAAAATAAAAAAAAAATCCTAAAATAAGCATTCTAACCAAAATCACTATTTTGCCATTATACTCAATGGCAGGGCAGAAGACAACATGGCCAGTGGTTGCTAATGGGGGAGGCTCAGGGTGGGACCTGTAACTATGCATCAGCAAGCAATCCTATGCAAATGAGGGGAAATGGTACTGAATCCCAGATTTCCCCTGCATGCTAGTCAGCACACAACAGTGTAAGAGCAGGAATTTCTTGATGCAAGCCTAGGAGTTAGCTGACATCATAGGGGGTGTGTCAGGCATACTGTAAGAGGATTGGAGCCCTGTGGCTAGGGTTTGCCCTTAGCTTAGCAGAGCTAAGCAAGGGGATGTGTCTGAGGCTGCCTAGCAGTCTTTACATTGCCTAAGTGGGTGTGCGTGCTGCTCACTGGGTTTTAAAGGGAAAAAAAAAGTAAACCAGGAAATAGCAGCTCTGTGCACATTTGAGCACTGTATTTGCACAGCGCGCCCCCCGGGCTTAAACGGGAAGGCAATGGGAAGCGAAAATGGTAGTTTGAAGGTAATCTAGGAGAACTAACATAGCTGGCAGGTGAAATGTATCAGAATCAGCCAGTTAGACAGACAGCAGACCAGCCCAGCCCAGAACACTACTATAAACTATGCAAACATCTTTCCCTCTGGTTTTTCCCACATACTCTACACCACCAATATACAAGTATACAAGCGGGGAACTTTTAAGGGAGTACAACAGGTTTCTGTAATGTATTCCTCAACTTCATGGCCCTTTTCCTCCCTATTTACATTGTCCTCTGTAAAGCAACAACAATAAAGCATTTACAATTTTTATAATTCCCCTTACTTCTGTAACAGAAGCCTACCTTCTCATACTGTGATGGTTTCACTTACAAAATTATTCTCTCATGTTTGAATAAAGCTTGCTGGAATCACCCAATTACTGACATCATCGAGGCCAGGCAGTGCAGGTACTTTTTTTTTTTAATCAGTTCCCTCCCCCAAAGTGACATCACCACAGCCATCATCTGATTCTAACTAAAATAATAAGACCCACCCATTCAGTGATGTCATGGCTCCCTTGTCCTTCCCCCAGCCTGAGTGCTGTTCATTTTATTCAGTAGTAGTGTAGTAACTTTCGTCGACAAGACTTCATCAGAATACAGAGAACAAAGTGTAACAAGTTAAAATAGTTAAAAAATTAATTAAAAAAACAGTCACATGTTCAATTAAATAATTACGTTAACAATTGATGTTTAAAGGAACCCTTGAAGTGTTCACACCAAATGAAAAGAAACCTGGTGGGAACATCAATTTATTTCTTTTTTGACCAGGAAGTACAATATTTTGTTTTATGCTCGTTTTGTTGATGATTTAATTTTTATTATTGAAGGGGATCTCCCCAAAGTTGAGACTTTTATTGTTGAAGTCAACTCTTTGTCTCATTATTTGCAATTCGTGAAGGGTTCCGTTGGCCTTAGTGTTAATTTTTTAGACGTCTGTTTATGATGGGATACCGTTGATAAGAGATTTCACAGTCGTATATTCCGGAAAAAGACTTTCAGCAATGGGTACCTTCATTTTCGCAGCGGACATCCAAAGCATATTATTAATAATATCCCTAGGGGGCAATTTATTATGGCCTGTCACATGACCTCTAAGTTGTGTGACTTAAAGCTTGAGTTTCAATTTATTGTGTCACTATTTGTTGAGAGAGGTTACGATAAAAAAGTATTGATGCAAACAGCAGATGAAATTTTGAGTAAACGCGACACGCATTTTCCATCATTATTAAATATTACCTCTAGAGATGTTATTACTTTTATTGATAAGGTTAGTAATAAACACGTTAATGCTAATTTGATTTGTTCGCTTCGAATGAGTTCAGACTGTCAGCGCATCCAGCAAATGCTAACTAAGAATTGGAGAGTTATTAGAGGAAATTCAGACATTTTTAATGTCCTCGGCGACAAGCTGATTTTTGTTCAAAGGAATAACTTTAACATTAAAAAGTTTTTAGAATATAATGATACCAAAGTTATTAGCAATAGTGTTGCTTTTACTGACAAGAGGGGGATGCATTGTTGCAATCAATGCAACATGTGCAGATATATTTCTGTTGGGCCTTTTGTTTCGGTAGCTTCTGTTGATAGAACCTTCACGGTTCCCGGTTTTGTAAACTGTTGCACCCAAGGTGTTGTATACATTGCCCTGTGTTCTTCGTGTACCACATTTTATGTTGGTATGACGACCAGGCAGTTGAAAGTTCGGATCAGGGAACATTTGTACAGTATTAAAAAATGTGATGTTACCAACGCTTTGTACAAACATTCTATTAATTGCTCTTCCTTCAAAAAGTTTTTGTTCTCTGTTCTTGAAGTCTGTTATAAGGACTTAAGGGATGGTGATTTTAAGAATTATTTAATGCAGCGAGAAACCAGCTAGCAGATTAAATTGAGATCTGATTGTCCCCCTGGTATCAACGATTCTATTAACATTAAATGTTATTTGAAGTATCGCAAACTCAGAATCAATAAGGACAAGGGCAGTGTTTCTTTTCATTTGGTGTGAACACTTCAAGGGTTCCTTTAAACATCAATTGTTAATGTAATTATTTAATTGGACATGTGACTGTTTTTTAATTAATTTTTTAACTATTTTAACTTGTTACACTTTGTTCTCTGTATTCTGATGAAGTCTTGTCGACGAAAGCGGATAAATAAATTTTGGATACGCTATTTCCTTGGAGGTCTCAATTGCTGTTTCTTTCCTGGTTATTGGATTTTATTTGTTTTTGCACTTTTTTTGGTTCTTAGTAGTGTAGTAATACCAATGTTTGGAAACACAGAAATTTGGTATGCATACTTGTACATTCTGCACGGCAAATGATACTTAGGTGGTGTATCGCTTGCATACTTCTCTGTTGTATTTGCACCAGATACTGCTAGTGTGCAGTGCGGGAATAGAAAGATTAAAACATTACCCTGGTATCAGAGGTGGCAGTGCAACATATTCATAGTGGCTTAACATGAGAGTAGCTCTAAGCAAGCACCATGTGAAACCTGAACAAGCACCTAGAATCATTCAGTGCAGCTTTCACACCTTAAGTCTGAAAATGAATTCACATACTCACATGAACAGGAGTAGCTGCATATTGATGGCTAAAGGTGTATGGGCATGTCGGGTGGTTACTACACTGCAAAAGTGGTATGTACTGGTGGAGATATTTGGAAGGCATGAGCAAACAAACCAGTATGTTAAAGCCATAGCACTAATTGAACTGGAGGCTGGCAAATAGATTTAGCAAGGGATTTTGTCCATGCACAAATATTTCAACAGTGATTCTTTGCAGTGGCATCCATTATCTGATTCAAGGTAAGTTAACCTTGATGTCCTTTATTTAAAAAAAAATCAATAAAACATTTACTTTGTTATAAGTGACTTCTGGACACAAGAAAAAGGAAGGCGAAAATATAGCAATGTGGTTTGTATGTACAAAGACAAATCCAGGGACACTACAAAAGGTTTTTCATGCAAACCAACCAGTGGAGTAAAAACATATGAAGGAAAACACTGCATACTAACACTTTAACACATGTAAATCTAATTTTTAACAAGGTGGAAGCATGAAGTGATACCTTAACACTTAAATTAATAAAGATCTAAACTGGTTAATAGTATAAATGTTTTATTCTTTAGCTCCTTGGTGCAAGACCTTACTGGATGTGATTGCAGTCAAGTAAGGCCATGGCTATAGTGCAGCAAAAAATGTCCCCTCTAACAAAGGAAATGCTAGAGCAAAGATTAAATTACATGAGTCAAGCACCCTGCTGAGATCTGCCAATCAATGGAATTACCAGGTCAAATTACCCTCAGGACCGTTCAATTCTCAGTTAGAGTGTCTTCTGTGTGGCGACATGCGTGAATGGACGTTCCTTCATTGAAGGTTGTGCGTTAGTCCCGGCAAGCCAGCACGTAAAAATCTACTGCCAATCATTAGCGGACCGGAGTTCCGTTGTGGCGACCCCTAACTGGGAAAAGCTGAAAGACACAAACAAACTTTGACAGCTAGGGAAGCTAAGTGTTATGGGGGAGGGGAGAAGTAAATGGACTGGAATTCATTGTCTCACAAATTAGTGCCATTTAAACTAAATTACAAAAAAGGCAGCAGTAAACAGCACTTTGAGTGTGTTCTGCGGCATTTGCACTGCTTCTGTTTTAAGTAGTCATCCAGCAGCAGTGAATGTTACTTACACTGTTTCTGTTTTACTCAGTACTTTGTACGCATGCAACATCTATGAAATGACAGGAACTTTAAGCAAACGGAGGCCTGCATGATGTAACATTTTTGAGCCAAACAATGATTTCTGGGATACTGGATGGTAACCTGATTTATCCAAACCACGTCAATATGCCAGCCTCCAGGTGGTCAGAGTCTGGAATTACATATAAAAATATTTAAAATCCTGTAAATAATCCCAGAGTGCTGTTAAAGTGTAGGAAACCTCATGCCATGATGTTTTAAACATGTTTTTGAGTCTGTGGGTGCAGTACTCCTTTAACAAACAAAAACAACAAAATGATAGGGGCTGCAGCAGCTATCAGACATCAACATGTGGAAGAGGCTGAGAGTGGTGAGGATGAGAATGCTGTTGACAAACCCACAGTGAGGAGATAGAGAAGGATGTACAGACCCAGGGTAACCTACTAGGGGCTACAGGAGCTGGAGATAGTGGAGCACTATAGGGTGGACAGGGGCCTCCTACAGCAAATTGTTGAGCTGTGCTGGCCACACCTGACACACACAACTAACAGAGGGGAACCCATCCCATTGGATACCAAGGTATGTGTAGGCCTAGGAATACTAGCCACAGGTACCTCCTAAAGCCCAACTGAGGATATCATGGGGATGTTACAGGCATCAGCATCCAGGGTATTCCACCAGTTCCTGGATGCCATGTCAGCACTTGCCAGTGGGCATTTATATTTTCCTCAACACCAGTGAGGTGTTGGCCAGCAAATATGCATCTCTTCCACCAAATAGCAGAATACCCTGAGGTAGTGGGTGCTATAGACTGCACGCACATATGCATCAAAGCACCATCCAGTGAGTGGGTAGGGTCTACATCAACCGCAAGGGCTTCCCCTCCATCAACTGACAGGTCATGTGCGATGCCCAGGGCATTATAATGAATGTGTATGCTGGCTGCCCTGGAAGCTATCACGATTCCCACATCTGGCATTTGACACAGCTGTACCAGAGATTTGTCAGTGGGGACATCCCTTACGGTCACCTAGTGGGGGATGCTGGTTATGCACTGGAGCCATGGCTGATGACACCCATCAGAAATGCACACACACCCGAACAAGAACTCCATAATGAGGCACATGCACAGATCAGAATTATAATAGAGCATGTGTTCGGGATGCTCAAGTTACAGTTCCGGTGTCTGGACACATCCATTGGAGCCTTCCAGTACTCACCAGCTGCATGTACTCAAATTGTCATCGTATGTACCATGCTACACAATATGAACCTGTGGAAACAGCTGCAGCAGGAACAGCACAGGGCAGGGCCACACAACCTGAGCCTGCTCCAGTAGGCAGAATGGAGGCATGCCCTGTATGCCCTGGCCTTGGCAAAGAGGCAATGCATAGCACATACACTGGCACAGGAAAGACCCAGGGAATGACACCTCTCTCTGACTTGCACATACAGTAAAAGGGATGCCAAACATGACACTACCTGTGCTCAACCATGTGTAGGGTGTGTACTATGTGCATCTGGCATAGGCAGCCCTCCAGCACCATCCTCAATACTGGCACACCCACAAGGTAAGTCCCTTTCCTTACCAATTGCCGAATTGAGTACGTGTTGTTACTTGTATCTATGGTATGGATGTGATCAAGCAAGGGAATCAGGTGGCTGAATGGGATGCCAGCATATAGTAGGCAACTATAGTGCCAGCATGAGATCTGTAAAAAGTAGTGATGTCACCATAGTAGCCAGTACTACACATGCTGACAAAACCCACTGCATGAAATGTGCTGGGCCACATGTGTGTCCATATGGCACACACATGCCAGTCAGGGATGTTCACATACCCAACATCAGTCTCAGCCAGCAGGACAGGTGTAGACAAATACAAACAAAGACTGTGCTAAGGCCTCTGAATGATGCCTATGGGTAACCTCCTCCCAGGCCTACACAGACAGACTACAGCAGGTCAGGCAGTGGGATGTTAGTTCTGAAGGGTAGGAAGTCAGAAACTAATATGTCAGTCAATCAAACCTAAGACCTGTAGTACACTGATATGCCTCTAGTCAGCATGATAGGTTAGAATACAGAATGAAATGGAGTACCTGACATATCAGTCCAGTCACCCCAAATGTGTACAAGTGTCAGGTGTTCCCCCCAATCCAATGAAGAAATGTAGAAACTGCCAGGTGTGCCCCCATCCTGTGTAGAAATGTAGAAATAGTCAGGTGTGCCCCACAGTCCTGTGTAGAAATGTAGAAACAGTCAATTGTGCCTCCCCCAATCCTACAGGTGTGCCCCCCCATCCTGTGTAGAAATGTAGAAATAGTCAGGTGTGCCCCCCAATCCTGTGAAGAAATGTAGAAACAGTCAATTGTGCCTCCCCCAATCCTATGTAGACATGTAGTAACAGTCAGGTGTGCTCCCCAATCCTATGTGGAAATGTAGAAACAAGTCAGGTGTGCCCCCCAATCCTGTGTAGAAATGTAGAAACAGTCAGTTGTGCTCCCTCCCCCAATCCTGTGTAGAAATGTAGTAACAGTCAGGTGTGCCCCCCTACCCCAGTCCTGTGTAGAAATGTAGAAACAGTCAGGTGTGCCCCCCAATCCTATTTAGAAATGTAGTAATAGTCTGGTGTGCCCCCCCAATCCGATGTATACACATTGTAATAGTCAGGTGTGCCCCCCATATACTATGTAGAAATGTAGCAACAGTCAGGTGTGCCCCCCTCACCCAATCATATGTAGAAATGTAGAAACAGTCAGGTGTGCCCCCTCCCCCAATCCTGTGTAGAAATGTAGAACAGTCAGGTGTGAGCCCCTCCAACAATCCTGTGTAGAAATGTAGAAACAGTCAGGTGTGCCCCCCAAACCTATGTAGAAATATAGAAACAGTCAGGTGTGCCCACCCAATCCTATTTAGAAATGTAGTAACAGTCTGGTGTGCCATCCCTCCAATCCGATGTAGACATGCAGTAACATGTATGTGTAGGTATAAAACCAGTGGAGCACATATGTCCTGAGGTGGCCAAGGTAGCAGGATAGATTGTAGCATTTGTACAATGTGCAGGTATGCGTGTGTTAGGTTGGTGTGTGTTTCATATTGCGTGAGAGTGGTCAGTATGTATGCATGTTGAGATTTGACCTGGAGACCATTGCCCACTACTGCTGATGACAGGGCCAGTTCCTCACAACTGCAGTACCAAAGACAATTCCCCCCAGTATAACACATGCTAGCAGTAAGCCATTGTAAATGTATGGCGACAATATGTGTCACCATCTGAAAGATGGACATGGCATGACTGTTGGATTAGATATACAAGCAGTACACAGGAAAATGTACCCCAGACATACAGTATATAATGTGTAACCATGAAATGGACACAGCCTTGGAATTGTGCATACAGGTATGCATCACATTATCTGGGCTTGTAGTAGGAAATACCAATGTTATCTGGCCAAACACTTGCAGATCAGAAAGGTGATAGGACTGATGTATTGGGAAATGGCTGATGTTCCCGCACAAGCCAGCATAACTGGAATGCCCCATGCATATCTGTGAGTCAGATGCAAGTAGTGTCCATAACACACATGCACCCAGCTCACTCAAACACCACCCACAGGTACCCCTCTGGTCATATACCTGCTGTTGGGAATGGGTACAATATGACCCCCAACTGTGTATGGCAATAGTGAAAGAATGCAGCATGCAGTGCAGGTGTTCCATGCATGGTGTCCCTAGCTGTAAGTAGCACCCTGCCAGGATCCACAACACCTGATCAATACTGATAGAAAGTATTGGCATGAACACCTAGCACACCTACCCTTTAACCCCAGGGGAATATACTGTATGGCAGTCTAGAACTGCAGGACTGACTGAATGCAATGGCCTTCTACAGCTGGCCTGCATCACCACCAGATGGTCTACAGGCTTTTGTGAAAGTCCTGTGTCTCACCCGTATTGCCAATGGATGTTATGTCAGGGACACCCAAATAACATAACACAGTCCACATAAGCCATATGGAAGGCTATGTGGACAAACCACAGTAACATGTCCACCATGTCCCACTGCATGAACTGTGGACCAACACCAAAACACAGCTATGATGAGGTGATAACTATAAGGAAAGTATCAGAGAATGCATGCATAGTGTATGGAAGAGGATAGAATAATAGAGGGGTGGGAGCATAGGCAGCATGGAATGTTCAAGGCCCGACATACCACTCTGTGCACATACTATCCCTGGATACAAACCTGCCCATACACCACAACAGGGGTAATGTCCTGACTTATGACCCCTGCCTCTGGTTAACCTTTGTGAATCTGTACAGCTGTGAGGTATTGCCACAGCAGGATAAGGCCATACTGTCATGTCAATGGATGTATACTTAATGGATCCTCTGCCAGCACTGTACCAAGGTGCTGAACTGGATACACAGACCCAGCAGCAAGTATATGCAGCTCCCCCTCCAGAATGGCATAATTTTCGATGAATATGTAGGCATTTAACCACAATATTGGACACAGCTGCATGCATTCTGTGTTCCCCAGGATATCACTGTGAGCAAAAATGTCCACCTGACAATATTTGAGGACATAAAATATCACAGTGTATAACAGTACACATGTCTGAATATCTCTGCTAACACCAGTACCATGAAGCAGAAGCAGCACAGACACAATCACCTACAGTACACGCTATCCCTTGCACAGTTTGACCCAATATTGCCAACTGAACTACAGATATCCTGCAGAAACAATTTGCTACCTGTAGGTGTAGAATACAAAGGTCTGCACTGGAGTACAAGCTACCTGGAATGGATCCACACATTCAATACAGAAGGGCATACTGGGCATGCTCACACACATAAACAAATGAAGCCCATGTCTGCCTACAACAGTGGACCATACATATCTGACAGTTGCATATGTTAGTGCATACACTCCTCACTATGCACCAGTCATGCTTTGCACACACATTGGATAGGAATACAAACATATATCCAAGGACAACACACTATAATATGTCAAAAGTAGACATACATAGATATGTGGAAGAGAGTGACAGTGACAAAGAGCCTTCCATCATGAGGCCTGTCCCACCTAGCACACAGCCAAATGGTGACAACCACATGATGTGCAAATGTCACTCACTCACTGTAAAACTTAGTCACTGGTATCCCTCAGCATTACAGACTATGTGGTGCAAGTGCTAGCTGAGCAACATGACTATACAAAGCATTAGTCATCTAGCAGTTGTATATACATACCTGTGGAATATACACCTGCA
Organism: Protopterus annectens; assembly: GCF_019279795.1. Lineage (NCBI taxonomy): Eukaryota > Metazoa > Chordata > Ceratodontiformes > Protopteridae > Protopterus > Protopterus annectens. The sequence goes on from NC_056739.1 coordinate 832,083,352, forward strand.
TGTGCTTGAGTGTGGTGTGTCTACCTCTAGATGAATGGGTTATGGCCCATGCACATACATTGTCTTTCCCATAGCCCTACTGTGATAAGCCTGCTGATGTCATTCACTTTGAAATACGCCTTTGGGAAAGGAGTAACCCAGTAATCTATGTGGCACGTCCTATAACTGCATAATGCTGTAGTGTGAAAAAATAGGTAGGAGTTTTAATGCTCGAGGTTATGGCCCATGCACATACATTGTCTTTCCCATAGCCCTACTGTGATAAGCCTGCTGATGTCATTCACTTTGAAATACGCCTTTGGGAAAGGAGTAACCCAGTAATCTATGTGGCACGTCCTATAACTGCATAATGCTGTAGTGTGAAAAAATAGGTAGGAGTTTTAATGCTCGACATGGTAATTGTTTGGGTGTCTCTGTCTGTGTAGGGAGCAATGTGTTTTAAGCTAGTCACACTCACTACAATTCAAATGCCCTACTTTGGCAAGGCTGCTGATTTTATTCACTGTCAAATACACCTTTGGGAAAAGAGTACCCTGGAATCTTTATGGCACATCCTATAACTGTGTAATGGTTTCATGTAATAAACTAATAAGGTAGGAGTTCTAATCCCAGACATGGCAATTGTTTGTGTGTGTGTGTGTGTGTGTGTGTGTGTGTGTGTGTGTGTGTGTGTGTGTGTGTGTGTGTGTGTGCGTGTGTGCGTGTGTGTGTGTGTCTGTGTGTGTCTGTCTGTGTAGGAGGCAATGCTTTTTAAGCTAGTCACACTCACTAAAATTTAAATGCCCTACTTTGGCAAGGCTGGTGATGTCATTCACTGTGAAATACACCTTTGGGAAAGGAGTAGCCCAGTAATATCCGTGGTGTGTCCTATAACATCGTGATGCTGTAGTGTGATATAATACTTTGGTAAGGGTTCTATTCCCACACGTGGCAAGTGTGTAAGTTTGTGTGTGTGTTCTTTTATCTGTGTAAGGAGCAATGCTTTTTAGGCTAGACACACTCACTACAATTCAAATGTCCTACTTTGGCAAGCCTGCTGATGTCATTAACTGTGTAATACAACTATGGGAAAGGAGTAGCCCTGTAATCTCTGTGGTGCATCCTATAACAGTGTAATACTGCAGTGTGATGTAGTACTTTGGTAGGGGTTCTATTCCCACGCATGGCAAGTGTGGATGTTTGTGTGTGTATTTCTGTGTCTGTGTAGGGTGCAATGCTTTTGAGGCCATTCACAGTCACTGCAGTCTCCATTGACCTTCTTTGGCAAGCCTGCCTCCATGTCAGACCCAGTGAAATATACCTTTGGGGAAGGAGTACACCAGTAATCTCTGTGGCGCGTCCTATAACTGCATAATGCTGTAGTGTAATAAACTAGTTTGGTAGGAGTTCAGATCCCAGACACGGCAAGTGTGTGTGTGTGTGTGTGTGTGTGTGTGTGTGTGTGTGTGTGTGTGTGTGTGTGTCTGTGTTTGTCATTTGTGTCCTGTGTGGAGGTGGCTGTTAGTCTAAAACAACTGGACTCATTATGGAGCGGGTTTTGCAAATTTCTTATATGGTGGCCCTATTATATGTCACAATATCCACCTTACTAGGATAACAGATGTGAAATAGCTCAGAGGCTACCTATACATGTGACATCAAGGCATGGCAAACAAAGTTAGCGACCCTTGTATTACACAGAGAACACTCTCAACCCATGTCTCATACACAAACTTGCCTAGACAACAACCCCTATGTTGGTAACAACATGCATACTGCCCACAGGTAGTAACAACGGTGTGATTTCAGTGAACTACAGATGGCATGGCACCCTGTCCATCAGTAAAATAGGCACGAGCATGCAGACAGTGTGCCTTCACTATGTTCCCCACTGGACGCCTGCAACACCTGTGGTGCCATCAGATGTGACCCACAAAGGACATACCATACATTAAACACATGCCCCATATGGACAGATGCCACTCACAACAGTGAATGCCTGTATCATGCTATCAATGTAGGTGCAGGGTCAACCTGTTGTCCATTACCTGTTCCCGGCACATGAGGCCAGGACAGGCACATCTGATGATAACAATCAATGTACACAACATGGCCCAGACACACCAGGTACAGTTCCACATCTCACTGTACATGCATGTGGGATGTGTGCACATCCCAGACAGCATCTATGTCATGGACTAAAGAACACATACATGGCAAGCATTGCATAGCAATGGCCACACACAACAGTTACCCAGGTGACTGGATGGTGAATATAATACACACCTGTGTGGGCCACTCCAGACACTACATCCCTGAGCCACACTGCAGACCACTGTTATGTGGCCTGATGCCAAGGTATGCCCTTCACCTAGCCTTGTATAGCCTTCTGACACATTCAACCACTACACACCAGTGAAGCAATGCATGCATGCATGTCAGTACTGGCACCCTGTGTCTGTGTGTGTGGTCTATGATGCTTTCGACCACATTCACACTCACTACAACTCCCATTGGAATACTGAAGCATGCTGTCTGATGTCAGACACTTTCACATACCCTTTGCCCATATAACCTCCGGATAACCCCTGTGGTGCATGTGATACCTGCACATTACTGTATTGTGACAAACTAACTAGTTAGGAAGTGCATTCCTGACCCTGCCCAGTATGTCAATGTGTGTGAGTCCCTGAGGGAGTGTGGCTCTGTTGACGCTGACACCTGTTCATGTGGACAGCCACGTGTACTACACCTACCTTATCGCTACCATATCACTGTTGCAGATGTCACTCACCATAACATATACGTTTGGAGAGCTCCTCAACATGTTAGCTATGTGGTGCATGCAATAACTGCATTGACATGTGAAAGCAATACATAGTCAGTCAGGGGTTTGAAACCCTGTACTTGTATGTGTGTGACACAAACATGGTTAGGTTTTACTCTTCCACCTCCTCCCTGACTTACTTTGTCTCTGTCTGTCTCTCTCACTCCATCTCTGGTGGATGTGGAGAACTAACTTGCTTTGCTTAGGCAGCAGCTTGTGCTTTGTAGGTGATGCTCATGATCAGCTGATGGTCTCTGCACGAATTGCATCCCTCCTCTAGCTGACTGCATGTGCAACACCTGTGGTAACATTCCCCTAGCCAATTGCATGGAAACACACTCCAATATCCAGGAACATCATGTTGGTGTTAGGTATTTTCATTCACTGTGAGCAGGACCTAGATCAGTCAGCCAGTTGAGCAGAGTTGCCTAGGACAGGAATATTGTTGGCAAACAGCATCACAGATGGATTTGGGATTGACCTCTGACAACATACACTGTGGAAACAGGCAAACACACAGGAGAAGGATGTGCCTGACATGACTACAGAATATAAGTGTTGCTATGCTGCATTTGGAGTAACAACGGTTTAACAGGGTGTGTGTGGATATGGCTGCTCTACATATTTTAATACCTGTCATGACAGTGCTATGTTTTTGAGGAAACACATGTCTCTAGGGTCATCTGCAGACTGGGTAGTGTGCGGTGCCTTTTGTTTCTTGTGTTACTCACAGAACACCTATCTGAGAACTGCAGAAGCATAGTGTGAGAATTGCGGTCAGTACATGATGATAGCCATGACAGTTAGTGACTTCATATCCCTCATAGGACATATGTCACAACAAACCCTGTTACAACAGTAAATGTATGAGGTTATCAAAGCAATGTCAATATTGGCCCTGTATTTGTGACTCCAGCCACAACTCTGTCAACCTTTTATACATATGTCATGCCGTAAGAGGTGTATATGTTCTGTACACCATTATTTATTGACATAATATCTGATAAGCCAGTAAGATATCAGACTGCTACACATGTTATGTATAGCAGGGGTTATATTTGAGGACATAACCTGGGCATTCTGTTGTTGTGTGTACAGTATTGTGGTCTGTGTATTTATGGTGATTGCCAACAGTGTGTGTAATGTGAATATGTACCTTGGCCTGTGTACAGACGGTGGTAGAAGTTGTTCTTCTTGGTCCTGTTCTATCTGATGTTACATGCTGCTCCAGTGTATGGTACCCTATCGGCTTACATGTTTCTAGGGCCAAACACACACATGTCCCATACTACAGACAGGCATCAGACCACACTGTGTAGTGGCCCAGTATATGTAGGGTTAGTGTGTGAGGGGCACATATGAGGATGGTGTTCATCAGACAGTCCATATACTGTGATATTTAGCTAGCTTACCATATGTGGCTGTGGCTGTGTTCACACTGGTTGTGGGTATACACTTTCACACGTGTCTGTTACTCTATGCTTTGACATGCCTGTAGAGCCTGCTATATTTGCAGGTACATGTGTATTCCCCCAGTGTTGTGGCAGTCTGCCTATAGCTTGCACAATGCTTTGTTACATGCCTAGCAGCTTAGTGTACTTACCCAGTGTGATGTTATGTCCATATATTTGCCATATGTATGACTGCCAGGCCACCATAACTGTCATGTATTTCTGACAAAGCAGTGGGATGCTGTACAGATGTATGTCACTAACTAGTGGGTAATATATGGCCATGGTCAGGGAGGTAATGGAGTAACAGGTCTTGTGTTGTGATCACTTGTCTAGGCATTTAGAGGAACGATACGTTAATGAGCACCATTGCTTATTATGTGTCAGGACAGACAGGAGTATGTGAATGCATAACCTATGGGGGTATATGTATTCCAGTATTTTCGTGATATACCCATCTACATGGCTGTTAACATCCACATTGTCAAGCTTGGTCCACATGCCTTGTACTAAGGGGTTTTGTGTATACCTCTGGACTGACCAGAGTGTGTCAGACTGTCCACATTTATTGGCCATATCTCTGCTGTAGTCCACAGGATCATTACTGTGCTAACAGTGGTACTGTACTATGATGTCCTTAGGATGGCTGTCAAAAGCCAATGGCGTACATGTTAAAAGTAGATGTGACCTCCCACACACAATATGTCTGTTAAGACAACCCCTATTACAGTAGCAACAGTCTGCATACATACCTGCAATACATACCTGACATCCCCTTGCACTAAGAGGTTGGGACTATTGGGGCTGAGGTAGGACTCCACTCCATGTTCTGGACATATGGTGAACATATGTGTATTTATAATTATCCATAGATCTATACAGATATATACACATATACATATCGATATACATAGATGGATATATATATATATATATATATATATATATATATATATATATATATATATATATATATATATATGTATATATATATATGTATATATATATATATGTATATATATATATATATATATATATATATATATATATATTTATATATATATATATATATATATATATATAAATATATATATGTACATATTTATATAAATATATAGATATATATATATATATATATATATATATATATATATATATATATATATAAACACTCAAATATATACATATACACAGCAATATATGTCTATTTATTTATTTAGTTATTTATTTTACATTTGTTAACCGGGATAGTCCAGCTCGATACATGTCCATTTTCAGTGGAGGCCCGGGGAGAAAAGTTCCAAAGAGACAATTTTACAGAACATACAGACAAACTTGGGTACATATTTCTTTTTTTTTTTTCCATAATAAATTTTTATTGAAATATATTTTCCAAAAACATTACAAAAATACAATAAACATCACACACATAATACACTATAACTACTACAAACCATTTATACAATATCTACATGAAATTCTTCCTATATTTAATATATTCCTAAAATCAGTATCATGCTAATATAATATTGAAGACCTTTTCCCATATTTTCGGGTTATTAATATTTTTGTTAGTTTGGTTCAGAAGTAATTTATGTGCTAGTATATGTTTTATAGCCACAAGCTTAAAATTATTCCATGATGTCTTATGTGGTTCTAGCCAATTTGTGGCTATATAGAGTTTCATCAGCAAAACAATATTCATACAAATAACAGTTTGCGATCTGGAAAATTCTCTTGGAGGAATGTGTAGAATCATAAATTCCCATGACAGTGTAGAACTTTGATAACCCATCTTTTGCAGTTGTACTTTAAGAGAGTTCCAAAGTTTATATACGCATTTACAACTCCAGAACATATGAAGAAGATCCGCTGTTTGATCTGCACAGTATGGACAAATTGGAGAATTCCTAGGGTTAAATTTATGTAATCTAAGATGCGTGTAATATGCATTGTTCCAAATCATCAATTGCGTGTACATCCGTTTTTGAAAAGAAACTGATTTCCTAGTTATATCAATTGCTTTTAATATCTGATTGTCTGTTACTGTTACTTTGTTTACCCAATACTCTGAAAGCTAAATTTTGTCCTGAAATTTCAAATCCTTAATTAATTTGTATGCAGTTACTATAAATTTAGTGTCTTGTTGGATAGCTTGCCACAATTCAGAGCACTTATCCACAAATCCGGCTGCAGGTTTAAAGTTCCTAAAATAGCTCAAGTCAAGTTCTTTAACTTGTCTCATTATAACAATGTAACTTCTAGGTAGATTCATTTCCTGTCTAATTTGTAAAGCCGATACGTCAAGTTTATTAAAAACATCAAATAGAGTCAGATTAACTATTAATGGAAATTTGCTGAGATCGATCAGCTGATTATTTAGTTTAAAATTAGGATTCCTGTGGAAAGGTTGAAGAACCATCATATAGTGCAATAAATCTACGGACTGAAATAAAGTTTGCAAAGATGAGACACAGGTTATTATGTGGTCCATGACCCCATATTTTATCAGACTAATTTTGTCCATAAAGGGTAATGCTTTAGGATTTATTTTCCTATCCAAAATATGCTTATGATTCAAGACCACCCAAGTTGGTATCCATTTTGTATTCGTTACATCATAATTAGCAATTCTTAAAATTTGATTAGCGTTTACAATCAAATAATATGCTTCAAAGTTTGGTAGCTCAAGTCCCCTCTTGTTTTAGGGTCATTAATTTCTCATAAGATATTCTAGTTCTTTTGGGTTCCAGATAAATTTAGCTAGATCTTTATGCATTTGTTTAAAAACTGTTTTTGAAATTGATAATTGGGCAGACCTAAATATGTATAACATTCGTGGTAGTATATTCATTTTCACTATTGATACTTTTGCTAATACCGGTAGTTTTAAATTCTTCCATCTGTCACAATCAGCTATTATGTGTTCCCATACTCGTTTAACATTATTGTTATAAAAGTCCTTATTATCCGTAGAGAAGTTGATACCCAAATATTTAATATTTTCTTTACATGTTAACTTCCCCATCAGGGCCATTAATGAAAAAGATTTTGGGGTTCTTAATGGGAAGATATTAATTTTCTGTAAAGTTAATTTTATAATTAGAAACTACCGAAAATTAGTTTATGAGCTTTAATATCTTTTCACTGTCCGAAATTGGGGTTGTACAATAAATAATAAGATCATCGGCGAATGCTGACATTAATATTTTATTCCTATAAATTATTGGTGCATTATGATACAAATTTTGCTTGATATATAAAAATAGGGGTTCTAGATATAGGTTAAACAATAAGGGGGACATGGGACAACCCTGACGAGTACCATTTTTAATCTGTATTCTGATAGAATAAGTCCTACTGATGTATAGCGTAGTGTATGGATTACTATATAATTGTAGTATCTGAATGCATTCTTGGGGCAAGTTAAAATAGGGTAACACATCAAACAAAAACTTTATGTCTACTCTATCAAATCCTTTCTGGGCATCTATTATAAGAGCATAGATATTAAAGTTGTTTTGTTTAGCATACGTCATCATATTATGCAGTGTAAGTGTGTTATCGCTAGTTTGTCTAGTTGCCATAAATCCAGCTTGTTCCTTAGAAATTAGATATAACAAAACCTTCTTTAGTCTTGATGCTATAATTGATGTTAAAATTTTCATATCCATATTCATTAGTGCTATTGGTCTGTAATTATCTGGGTTAAGGGGATCTGAATTGGTTTTATGTATGAAAATTGTTTTTGACGCATTGAGGTGGGGGTCACTAATTTTATTTTTAGTTATATAATTAAATACATGAGACAATTCTTTTCCCAAACTATCAGCAAATTCTTTGTAAAATTCAGCCGTAATACCATCAGGCCCTGGCGACTTATGTGCTTTCATATGTTGAATTGTATATACTATTTCTTCTTTAGAAATAGGTTTAATCAGGTCACTTTGCAGGCTCTCTTCTAATTCTGGAAAGTTAATTTTTTGCAGAAAACTTTTATTCTGGTTATGTAGAGACCTATCAGTTTGCCCCTCATACACCTTAGTATAGATTTTCCCAAAAACATCAACAATATCCTCAGTTTTAGAATATATTGTGTCGTTATACTGTATTTCCGAAATATATCCAGTTGTTTTTGATTGATTTATAATCCTTGCCAGTGCTTTTGATGGTATTTGAACATTATTAGCATATTTCACTAAACACCTATGTTCTTGAAGTGTTAATTTATTATTATGAAGCAAAAGAGATCGCTTTGAAGCTTCAACATTTCCTCCTCAGTTTGAGCGTTAAAATTCTGAATCAGCTCATTATCAAGTTGTTTTATTCTTATTTCTAGTTTTTGAATATCACTATTATGAATTTTCTTATAATATGAGGCTTTTGTATAAGAAATCTTCTAATTTGAGCTTTAGCTGTCGTCCATTCAATGTCAGGAGTATGTTTTGGAGCTTCAAGCTATCTGTAAATTCTTTCAAATATTTTATAATTCCATCTGCTATCTCTTTTTACTTAAAAGATTTGGGTTGAGTGACCAATTATAACCCTATGCCTTCTTGTGTCTTTTAAATCTTTAGAAAATTTTAACGAAATTTTGAGTGATCTGATAGATGACAGTATGTATAACCACCACTGGTTCTAAATTCGTTAGTGCTTTAGATATCAAAAGTAATCTATTCTAGCCCACATTTTGTGGCATGGTGAATAGAAGGTGTATTTATTTGCATTATTAATATCTTGTGAATAAGAAAAGGGGTCATATAATTGAAAATCTTCCTTAAAATCATTTAATGCTATCCCGCCTGCTTATTAAATGCTCTTTGTGGACAAGACCTATCCAACTTTGGATTTTGATAGGTATTCCAGTCCCCACCCACAACAAAATAATAACCATCATATTGTGTTAATATTGGATATAATGATGCTATGAAACTGTGTTGATCATTACATGGGGCATATATATTCAAAAGTAGGATAGGTTTATCAAATGCATTATCCGATAAAATCACATAACACCATCGCCCATTTGGATCCACTTTGGAGTCTAAAATCCTATCTTTGTATTGGGTTTTGATAATTATAGCCACTCCCGCACTGTTTGTCTTACCTTCTGATGTCACTAGCTCTCTAATCCAGTTATTTTTTCTAATATTCCATTGTTCATTCATCAAATGTGTTTCCTGTAGAAATACAAACAGTGCTTTGTCCTGTAATAATATGTGTAGCAACAGCTTTCTCTTCTTCAAGTTCTGGAGCCCTTTAACATTCCATGAGTTCAACTCCCACATTCGCAGGTCTTGGTATCAAATAACAATATAAGAGGGGAATTATCAAATTGACATGTATTGACTGTACACTATATCTCATCTGGAAGCATTTCCTACATCCCGTCCCTAACCAGTGCTTACCCACTTTACCCCTGGACCAGGATTTATATAGGTCTTGTATAAGAGAAAATATAAACAAGGTTAAACACACCAACACATTGAAAAACTTCAGGTAATAACATTTAAAACATTTCCTAAACTTACAGCCTATATATTCTAGCATATCTACATCAAAGTCTAAACTACACATTCCCTACCAAACACCGCTACTTAACTACAGCTTTGGTTTAACTATTAGTTAAACAAATCTCATTTATAAGGTTATTACTGTGTAAAGGAAAGTTTCAGTAGATTGGGTGCTTATTTTATCCTACCTTAAGTATCTGTTTTGTTGCAATCATTATGTACATAAACTTTTTACAGAAGAGAGAGAGAGAAAAAAAATGCATCCTACATTTTAAATCTGTACCCTACACAGTGCCTGCCACTCACTGCATATAGTAAAAAATACGATTTTGGTTCACACCTATAAAAGAAGAAAAAAATAGTAAAAGTACATGTTATTATGTGCTTTAAGTACATACTGTAATGTTTTTTCGTTATAAAAAGAACATTAACATATTATTTTCAGTTCTCTTTGTCTTCTCAAGCCAGGAAACCATCAGAAATACTCACGACGGGGGACCTCTTTCACAGCAGGACCACAGGGAGTGTTACATCCAAATCAACACTCTCAGTTGAAATCCAGGCATTTCCTGTTTACCACACAATGGAAATAGACCTTGGAGGTCATAAAAGTCTGAAACCAGACAGCAGACCCTCAGATTAGCATAAACAAACAGTTTTATTGCTTTTTCAGAGGCCTGAACAGTTTAGTGAAGAAACAAAGGATTAGAAAAGCCTTGAGGTAAAATACATGCTGGATCTGACTACAGGAACATGCCAGTCTCAATGGAAGTTCTTTTCAGCCCTCTGATGCAGGTAGAACTTTAAAAACTTTCAGAAACACTTCTTTTGCCTGATTTTTATTGGAAACAGAATATTTAGTGCCATCCACCATAAATGTAAGCATATTGGGGTATTTCATCTGGAATTTAATTTGTTTATCAATCAGAAATTTACAGTAAGCAGATAAAGACTGTCTAGCCTGCCTTACTTGTAATGGTAAATCTTGAGCCAGAAATATTTTAACATTTTTCCACATAACATAGCCACCATTTTTTTTTTGCAGTAAACAGTATTTTGCTAACATCTTGAAAGTTCAATATCTTAACATATACAGGTCTAGGCATAATAGAAGCTTGTACCTCTCTCAGTGCTCTGTGTGCCCTTTCTATTACAATCTGTTTCACCCCATCAGCATCATTTAACAGGATTTCAAATATTTGTGTTATGGCTGGTATTAGCTCTGCATACTGGATGTTTTCAGGGATTCCTCTTATAATATTATTTCTTCTAGACCTTGTTTCTAAATCAATAAGTTTATTTTGCATGGCTTGTACATCCACATCACATACCTTTGATTTTTTCTCCAGCATGTCAATTTTGTCTTCTATTTCAGAAATTCTGGTCTCAGTTTTGTCCATTCTCTGAAGCAATTGATTGCATAAAACTCCAAATGTTTGTATTTGTGAGGTCAAGTCCTTTAGAGCTTCCTGTATAGGTAGTAAAGCGTGTTTGATATCCTCCATGTTTAGTGGCTGATCAGTCCTGGATCTAGTTTCTGGTTTCTGTTGTTCCTGCTGTCTAGTAATCCATTGTTTTTTCGCAGTTCCATCCTTTACTGGTGACTGTAGTTCTGACAACTTTGTCTTAGTAGTAGTTGTTTCCATGGTTCTTCCTTGTTGCAAGATTTTTCTTTCCCCAAGCAGAAAGGCAGAATAAAGAAAGCACATGGTCCTTTGTTTGTTTCTCTCTTCAGAGCAAAGTAATCATTTGTAATCCTGATGGATAAATACTTTTTTCCCCACTTTTTTAACTGATTTTAGATTAGGTAAGTATAAATGCAACCTTTTATCGTCAATTTGATGTTTAAACCTCCTGATACCCACTCAGATCAGAGATTTTCCTCGGGTTAATTTAAGAGCTGCAGTTTAGCAGTGTTTACAGCATGGCAGCCATCTTTGAATTCAAACTTGGGTACATATTTCATCTAGATCCATTAGGGTATCTAGTTATTGACACTTATAGGTATAAACTACAGACAGATACAGTTTACAATAGTCAATAAACAGTTTTATATTGTTCATACTAACTCTGTTACATGTATATCATCATACCTCTGATGTGGTATACATTTATATGCAGGTAACAGATAGGACTCTAGTTTAGGACAATAGTTACAACAGTACTGGAGTGGATCAGGTATTAGTCTGGAGTTGAACAGGGACATAGTCATTTGTTGCTGAGGTAGTTGTAGATAGCTTTTTAAATGTAGGTAGGGAGGTTATCAGGGATATGGATGTAGGCAGGGAGTTCCAGATTTTTGGCCACATAAGAAGAGTAAAGGGAGTCACCAGCATGGTTGATGGATCTAGTAACAGCTAACAGTAATTTGTCAGTTGAGCGGAGTTGCCTAGGACAGGAATATTGTTGGACAATGTTAGCCAGTGAAGGTGATATATTTTGTTGATAGAGTAGCTTGTGAGTAGTAACCAGCTGACTATGAATAAGTAAGTTTGGTAGTTCAAGCCAGTCCAATTGCTTTAGGTTTAGGCAGTGATGTGTTCTGTAGGAGCTGTTGTTGGCAAATTTGGCTATCTGATTATAGCAGGTTTATTGATTTCTGTTTTGGATAAGTTAATCAAGATGGGTGAGGCATACAGTAGCATTGAGAGAAGGTGTGTACATGCAAATGTAGTTCTAACATTATGGGTCAGGAATGCTTTATGTTTGTAGAGGCTACCTAGCTATTTGTTAGTATTTTTAATGGCCAGATTAATGTGTACATCAAATTTGAGCTTGTTGTCAATAGTAATACCTAGTAGTTTTGTCTGGGCTTCAGGTGATATGGGGGTACCGTTATGTGAGTGGATAGTAAAGGTGCAGGTGGGGGCAGTTATAGTTGAGGGATGAAATAGCAGGAGCTTGGTTTTTTTGGGGTTGAGTATCAAGCCATTCTCAGTGAGCCATGTTTCCACTGAGTGAAAGTTATCCTGGGTCTTTTTGTGGAGGTCTGGTAAAGTATGGACGCTACATATTATAGTTGAATCATCTGCGTATTGTATAAGACTTGAACTTTTTGCAAGTGAGTGGAGATTATTTGTAAAAATTGAGAACAGCAGTGGGCCCAATATAGATCCCTGAGGTACTGAGTGTCACAGGTAAGAGTGGAGACAAATTATTATTCCATAGTACTGCCTGTTGTCTATCACTGAGTTAGTTTTTAAACCAGGAGACTGATAAGTTATCTAAGCCTAGGTTTACAAGATGGGAGATTAGGTTTTCATGGTTAACCATATCAAATGCCTTTGATAGGTCTAGGAAGAGGGCTGAAGAAAGCTTACCTTTATTCCTGTTGTGATTAATGGTATCTATGAAAGCTAGCAGGGCGGTGGTTGTGCTATTTCCTGGCCGAAACCCATGCTGTGTATTTGATATGAGCTCTTGATCAATAAGATGTGTCATTAATTGATGGTGAATACATTTTTCTAATATTTTAGCAAGTGGGAATAATATTGCTATCGGTCTGTAGTTAGATATGTCATAAGAATTTCCCCCTTTGTGTAGGGGTATGATATAGGCAGTTTTCCAGACCAAGGGTACTAAACCTTCTGAGATGGATCGGTTTATTAGGATTGAGACTGGTTTAGCTATTTCATTTGCTGCTAGTTTTAAGAATTCATTGGGGAGAGAATCTACTCCTAGTGTTGTTGGTTTTAGTTGGGATAGTAGTTTTCTTATATAGGAGGTTGAGTTGGGGTGTAGCTTAAATGTGGGGCTGTTGTTAGTTTGGGGGGGCACTTGTAGTATTTGTATAGGTTTGGTTTTGGGCAAGGGCAAGTACAGTCTCAGTAAAGAATGAGTTAAATGATTCAGCTATGTTTTCTTTTGTTAAGCCTGTTGTTGGGGGTGGGATAGTGGTTTTTCCAGGGTGTAGTAACCTGTTTAAGCCTGCCCAATTTTTTTTTTTGGATTGTTCAAGTGTTGTGTTTGATGGGTTATAAAGTAATTTCTTTTATCTTGCATTACTAGGTTCTTAGTTAGATTTCTATATAGATCTATACATATACAGATATAGATACATATGCACATATACTTTTGGATATCTACATATATACTGACAGTAACAGGTATATCAGAATAGATATGTATGCACATATAGTTATAGATGCCTACATATATATCAACATAAATATGCATATCTGTACACATAAGATGTGTATACATATATAGCTATATATACATATATCTATACACACACACACACACACACACACACACACATATATATATATATATATATATATATATATATATATATATATATATACAAAGAAATCTACACATGGCCATATATATGATGCACTATACAGATGTGTATACAGACATATGCATGAATATACATGTGCATGCACATGTAGAGATATATCAACATATGCAAATGTATATATCCATATTCCTGTCATGTGTAAACATCACGGTTGTGTAAACCTTCCCAGATGTATCTCACTGCATGTATCTGATATGTGTACATTATGATAAAACAACATATGTGATGCAACAGTCATATTAATAACAAGTACTTTACAACTGTGGAAGTAAAGGCAATTGTTCAATACTAATCAACATGTGTATTGATAGATATATTGGAAAAACAACAACTGTCTTCACAGTCATCATGGTGTAGTGGTTAAGTGTTGTGACTATAGTGTACAGGGTCCTGGGTTCAAGTGCTGTTAATTTTGTTGCTGGGCAGAACAAGGGCTGTCAGAAACAGTGTGGTTATGTCAGCTTTGTACAGCTTTAAGCACGGGTTTGAGAAAAGCTAAACAGTGCTAAACTACGGGTAAGCATACGGGCGCTTACACAGTGTAGGCTTCACTTACCAGTGCACAAATCAGCTTAGCTGTTATACCAGAGCAATGCTGATACCTGCTGAGCATGGCTTAGCCCTGGTAACCAGTTCTCACCACCCAGTCCAATAACATAACAGGGTAATGACATCTGTAATAAGTGTATGTAATGCCATGTACAATACATGCACCTATGTGTTGTCATTACAGTAGCATGGGGTGTGAGCATCATCTCTGGGACACAGAAGCATATGAGACCTGTACAGCATTGTTATCCATGTGAAAGTGTTACATGCAGGGGTAGTAGCCCAGGGTATGTGCTGTCACACTGACATGTAGTGTATTATGGCGGCACTACTGTTGACAGTGCTTTCCCAGGTAAAAGTAGAGTGCTAAATGTAGTACTGACAACAGCACACCTGCAGGCATAGCTGGAGTCTGAGGCCTCCCTGTTGTGTCCCTGGTGTGGTAGCTGTGTCACAGTATATATCCCCTACTGGATAATGATCCGACATATGGAATGTAACTGTAGACTACCATCTGTACAGCACATGTTAGTGAGGGCTTCCAACATGTAGTTATGGCATACATATTGTTGCCAGACATCTATCTGTCAACACATTCATCCTGCTGCATAGCTACTTGCCAAGGTGATGACTGTCAGTCCCTGTACAGATGGCAGGCATCCAGCTGGGATATGTACAGGCAACCTATGCTTGATTGACACTGACATGTCTGCCCAGCTGTTAAAGAACTGGCACATATAGGAGACAACACCCTGTATGCACCACATGCCATGGGTGCCTCCACTACACTACCACAGTCAACAAAACATGCTTGGGTACAGTTCTCCATCACAGACACTAACCATGTATTGTAATACATGTTGCATTCATGTCAACTTGATCACCTCGGTGGCCATGTGCAGGAGGCACCCTGAGGATTGGCTGATGCAGTCACTCTCAACCTGAGGGTCACCACAGTGGTGTCTGTCGATAGATTGCCTGCTGTCACATGGCAGGTGGCAGGATACTACTGTATACACATCCTCTGAACAACCCATCTCTCCATGGATAATAGCTAGGTACACAGCTATGACCACCTGCAGCAATGCACCCAGTACTGACACAGGTGTAAGTGTGCATTACTGAGGATCTGAGGATAGCAGTGTCTGTGTGTTATTACACCTGTAGTTGGGAAATCCATGAGGGCCTTCACAACCACTGCAACACCCATTGCCATAGTCAGTTGTGGCTGCTACTGTGTGGGACATTACATGTACCCTGTTACACTCCTCTCCCTACTGGCTACATGAGCCTTCCAGTACCAGCACAACAGTGTTGTACAAATGGGTCAACAGGCATGGGATACCTATTCAGTTCTGGCAAGTGTGTGTATGAGTGCATGTTCGTATATCTGTAGAGTACACATTTCGAGGCCACATACTCCTATTACAATACCCATTGCAACACAGTAGTACAGATAGTGTTGTTGATA
Source organism: Protopterus annectens (assembly GCF_019279795.1). Taxonomy (NCBI): domain Eukaryota; kingdom Metazoa; phylum Chordata; order Ceratodontiformes; family Protopteridae; genus Protopterus; species Protopterus annectens. The sequence goes on from NC_056739.1 coordinate 832,099,448, forward strand.
CCCATAGGTGAGGCATGTCAATGCAACACCCTACTATACCTGTGGCATGTGCATTAGATGCATATCCCTGTAGTACCACTGTTGGGATATATGATAGGTTGTATCACAGTTGTGGGCAATGTGTGATGGTGGGTATGTCAGAGTGTCATCATGGGTGTCAGGGAGTTCAATATCCACTAGGGGATGTGGGTGCTGTGTACACTGTCATTACACCAAGGTACACTCGGTATATGTCCCATGTACCACTTAATGGTGACTACTGTCACCATCAAACATACAGGCAACTGCTACCACAATCCAGCCCAGTTATGCATGTGCTGTGTACAGCCTACCTGTAACACATTGGGCATATGGTCAAGTTAGTTAGCAGTGATATGCCCAGGTCTCCCAGACGTGTGTCTGCCTGTTATGTGTCTGTTAATGTGTATATGATGGTATGCCACACTATGTATTGTCCATATACAACCATTATATCCCCCATTAGCATACTGTACATGCCTGGGGATGTTCTGCATGTAATATGCATCCTGGAACACACCTCACCCTAAATGCTTTGTGGTGTGTGCAATGAAAGCCACACCCTTCAGTAGCACTACATACCTATTTAGGGGTCTAGTCCCAGTGTTGTCAAGTAAGAGTGTGCGTGTATGTGGATGGGTCTACATCAGGATGCAGATTATACATGTCCCAGTGGGTCACCTGTCCATGTGGCACAGGCAATAACTGTTATACAAACCTGTGACATGTGTTCAACTATACCCCAGATTTGTCACAGCGATGGCGTTACCACAGTGCCATACCCCTTGTGGAATATGACTGTAGACCATTCTCCTGCTGACACATGTACACCTACAACACAAATGGATAACATTATGGAGACCACAATCAACCAGTGTTACTAACAGCTATAATGCATCATTGCTGGATGGCTACACTACCTGTCATGCATGCATGAAACATTACTCCTGACAACATGTTACACTGCAGTATTTTGGTACACTGTAGTACAATCAGCGTGTGCATCAGAACCATATTAGCCTGTCCCTGCATCAATGTTATGGATAACAGGGATGTGGCACAGGTATCATCATATGCACAGGGTGTGTGGTTGGTTTTCCAGAGGCCAAGGGTAGGCCATACATTTGTTCCTATTGTTATGTGTACTACAGCAGTCACTACTACTGACAGGGGTATACTAGCATGTGCCATCTACATTTGCCAGTCTATGTTCAGTCTGCCCTACATATGTCCCCGAAATCTGCATGTTTGAAAGCTCTACTCATGTGCACATCCCTTGGTGTTCACACAGTGCAGTCACTATTGCTGTGGGGCTAGGGTTATGTCTGCCACAGTTCCTGAACCTGACTGTGTGCAGATACAGCCATTCTTAACATCCTTAGGATCCCTGCTGCAGTGCACTGGTGTGTCATGCTGACACCCCTTTCCCACCTTCAGCCTTTCTGCAGATGCTTGACAAGTAAGGCCTACTCATGTGTGTCAGTTTGCAGTGTCGCATACACTGAACACCACATGTTACAGCCTAGTCCTAGCTAATAATGTGGACCAGAGTAATACATTATGCCATAGTGTAAATCTGTAACAGTTGTCATTGTACTACTGGTATATACACTGTTGTTGCACTGTATATGGGTGATATTTCGCACGTGTCCCTACTGTAGGCCATGTCTCCCACCATTATGTTAATCCCTGTGGACAGATTCCACAATGACAGGATGTTAGTTATCTTGCAGGTGTCTGACATACCCTTCCAATGCCCCATCATGGTCACCACTGTGATTGCGTGCACATGTACAGCATGCATTCTGGGTAGGTGTGTTACAAGTGTGCATGGAATATTTATTTATTTATTTTTATTTTACATTTGTTGACCGGGCTAGTCTAGCTGGAGATATTTCCATTTTCAGTAGAGGCCCGGGGAGAAAAGCCCCACAGAGAATACATAAAGAAAAACATCATAGTGTTTGTAAGAAAGTTAGTAAAAGACAAAAACTAACAACTATACAATATAATATTATTACTAAATGAATTAATTACTACCACACACAGTTGCAGTCCAAAAAACCTTATACAAAGATAAAATACTTTGTATGATAATGATACTAAATGAATTAATTACTACCACACACAGTTACAGTCCAAAAAAGAGAAAAACAAAAATTTTACAAAGATAAAAAATACTTTGTATGATAAAGATACAGGATAAGAGGTAAGAGAAAAGAGAAAAAACAAAAATTTTACAAAGATAAAAAAATACTTTGCATGATAAAGATACAGGATAGAAGGTAAGAGAAAAGAGAGCTAAGAATGAGGGAAGTTAGAAGGGATTAGTTATGGAAAAGAGAGCAAGTAAGACAGTCAACAAGGAAAGAAGTATTAGGAAGACAAGTGGGAGTAGAAAAAGAAAGCCAAGTGGAGGATAGAGTCAGCAAGAAGTAGGAGGTAGTTTTAAAGTACAGTAGAAGTAGTGGAAAGTTAATCAGGTTTACTACAGGAACAAAGCCAGTGATTTTGGAAGTGCAGTTTAATGTTTTGTTTGAAAAGAGGCAATGATGTAATCTTTGTTATGTTGCTAGGTAATGAATTCCATTTTGTACCTACTGAATTGGTAAAGGAGTCACCAGCAGTGTTATTTGATTTTATAGAGCTAGTCAAGAGTTTACTAGAAGAGCGGAGAGAGTTAAGATTGTTATAGGGGATTATGAGTTGTGAGAGTATTGGGGTGTTCTTAGGTTGGTACAGTATTTTATGGGCAATAGTGAGTTGTTGGATTGCAAGATAGTTCTGAAACTCTAGCCAGCCTAGTGGTTTTAAGTTAAGACAGTGATGGGTTCTGTAGGGGTTACCTGTAGCGAAGGCAATGTTATTATAGCAGGTTGCCAATTTGGTAAGGTTGGTTTTCTTGAGGTTGGTAAAGATGGGAGAAGCATAAAGAAGAGTAGAAATAAGATGGGAGTGAGCAATCCTAGTTCTAGTTGATGGTGTAAGAAAAGGTCTAATGATATAAGGATCCTATTTTTCTATTGACAAGTTTTATGGAGTTGTTAATGTGTTGGTTGAAAGAGAGATTATTGTCAATTGTAATACCTAACAGTTTAGTGGTAGAGTCGGGTGAGATGACAGTGGCATTGTTGGAGGAGATGGTGAAGTTTAAGGGGGAGGTCCTAGAAGTGGGGGTGAAGAGGAGACGTTTAGTTTTTTTAGCATTTAATAAGAGGAAATGACTGGAGAACCATGTTTCTACGGTATTAAAGATTTTTTGAGTATGAGAGATAAGTTCTGAGGTGGAAGATGCTGAGCAGATGAGTGTAGAATCATCGGCATATTGAATGCAGGTAGCTTGAGGGATTATATTTTGAAGATCATTAATGAAGAGGGAAAAGAGAAGTGGGCCAAGAATAGAGCCTTGTGGAACTCCGATAGAAACAGGCAAAAGAGAAGAAATGTGGTTATTCCAAAGAACTGCTTGTTTTCTGTTTGTAAGATAAGAATTAAACCATCTAATGGCTGGGATATCAAAATATAGGGATTCAAGAGTATTAATTAATAAAGAGTGGTTAACCATATTGAATGCTTTGGATAGGTCAATGAAGAGGGCAGAAGAGAGTAGGTTGTTGTTGCGGTTCAGATTAATAGTGTCTACAAAGGAAAACAGGGCGGTAGTAGTACTATGATGTGGTCTGAAGCCATGTTGACAGTTAGCTATAATGTTGTGAAGAGAGAGGTGTTGTACAAGCTGATGGTGGATACATTTCTCCATAATTTTGGCCAAAGGAGAGGAGAGCAATAGGTCTATAGTTGGAGTAGTCTATAGAGTTTCCACCTTTATGGAGTGGGATAATATGAGAGACCTTCCAGATATCTGGGATGATTCCTTCTTTGATTGTCCTATTTATGAGAATAGAAATAGGATATGCAATAACCTTGGCAGCCTTTTGTAGAAAAAGTGAAGGGAGCTTGTCAGCAGAGGGGGTACAAGGTTTTAGTTTGAGAAGGAGTCTGTATATGTAAGATGTAGAGATAGGATGTAGAGAGAATTTAATGGAAGAGCTTGTAAGGTTACATGGTGGGTGTGAGTTGTTGGCATTCAGTTGTTTAGCAAGAGCTTGTATAGTTTCAGTGAAGAAAGAGTTGAAAGCATCTGCAGTTTGTTGAGGGGTATCAGGATCCGCATTAAGTGGGGAAGGTGTTTTAGAACTTCCTGGGGAGAGGAGTCTATTGACTGAAGACCAGAAAAGTTTAGAATTATTAAGATGAGTTTGTTGGAGTTCAAAGTAGAATTTTTTGTCAGCTATTATTGCCTTTTAGTTAGATTTCTAAGCTGGCGGAAGTGTAGAAGATCAGGGTTATTTCTGTGGGATCTCCATGTGGCCCAGACTTTATTTCTAGTGAGAATAAGTTTTTTTGTTTCATGGGAGAGCCATGGGGCAGTATTAGATTTAATTCTAATGATACGTTCAGGAGCATGTCTGTCAAGAATGGATAAAAAAGTTGAGTTAAAGTATAGTACTGCATTTTCAAGAGGAAGTGTTTTTAAGGGGTTCCAGTTACATGCACTAAGTTCAGACTGAAACAGTTCTGGATTAAAATGTTTGATGGTGCGTATATTTCTTATAGTGCAGGGGTTTACACAATCAGCCTTTTTCCTTGTTATGAATGTTAAGGAGTGATCACTAACATCATCTGGCAAGGTTCCTACTTTGTAACTATCTTTGACTTTGTTTATGAGTATCCAGTCTAAAATGCTTTCTCTATTACTATGTTTGTTGAGCCTAGTAGTTGAGGTAATGGTTTGGGTAAAACCATGGAGGTTGATATGAGAAGAAGGATTATCAGCATTAATGCTATTCCAGTCTATGTTCAGGTCACCTAGTATAATGGTTTCTGGGGATATGTAGCAGATACCCAACTAAGATAATTTTCTAGGATTGCATGCACGGTGTATTGGCAAGCATAAACATAAACCATACTCACCAGCTGCAGGCTGCTGCCTTGGTGGTATACCGAAGGGACCTACATAAGAGGGTGAGAGATGCAAAGTCAGTGGCCACACCTGTGGCATTGCTACAGGGTGGGAGCAGCATTACAGTAAATCAACAGTACATATCCACAATACTACCACGTATGCACATCTGTTTATTAATACTATGCAGCAACAAACTGTAAATATATATATATATATATATATATATATATATATATATATATATATATATATATAAAACATGCCAGATATGCATGATCTGCCTGTACAGATGTGGATGCATATGCAACAGTGGTCTACTGATGTGCCCTGTGGCCTTACCTGCATGGTCATCAGCCAGTGTGTGGGTAGCACCTACCTCCACAATGGTGTCCTGCAGTTGTTGGCTGTGCAGATGGGCAGGTGCCACAAGGCTTGGGAGGAGCTCCTCAACACGTGTCACAGGGGGATGGATGGCATAGCCCCCCTGTTGTAAGATGATTCCCCCTGGTTTGCAGCAGCATGCTGAATTGCATTGCGAAGCATGTCAGAACAATGATGCCGTATCTGCTCATAACTGCGGTTGTGCAGTCCAACATCATTGACCCTGTGGACTAGGTTATTCCACAGGGCAATCTACTCCTGCTGCTCATGGACGGCCTGGACAAACAGGACAGGGTATTGCTGGATTAAGTAGGTTAGCACTACTTCATTTTCAGTAGCTGAATAAGATGGGAGCCGTCCATGTGACATCTTGCCTGAAAGACAAAAAGATGGAAACAGGTCTGAGTAACTCATACAGCAAGGTTACCACAGCACTTAATACACATCTCTGTCACCCACCCCAACATATCAGCAACAACAAATTGTACACACAACTCAATAGGTATGGCTACAGCTTAACTACCAGTGGGATAGGTATTGTATTGTACCACACTTTGTGCTATGTGTTTGTAGCCATGTTCCCTGTGTGGACACTATCATCGCTGGCTTGCTATGGACTATTCACCTGCATGCCATTGTCAGGGCCACTATGTTTCCATATATGTCTGTGGTATGCTTCGTATGTGATTGCTGCACATCTGACATTCTGTGCTACTGGGGATATATGTGCATGCTGTTGGACATTTTTTGGGATTGTGTAGACTATTACTACCCACATATGTTTTATAAAAGTGACACAATAGCATGTTTAGGGCATATTTGCCAGCAGAACCACCTCTCCAAACCCATCTACCCATGTTACCAGGCCACATCACATGTTGGACCCACCCTGGAGCCTCCTCATGTACTGGTCAAGCACTACCTTCAGGTGGAACCATCTTAGGGGATGTTGCCACCCCTGGGGGCACACACAGACATGATCCTGTCCCCTGAGGTCAGGTTCAAGGTCTGTTCCATAGCGAGCTCCACAGACACATGTGGGATGTGCTACATCACCTTGAGGCACCAAGTACACATTTGCAGGGTCACCATGCTCCTCCTTCTCAGCCTCCAGGCCAGTCAACTTTGGAATGTGGACTGCTGTTGTGAGTAGCAGTGGGTGGCAGGCTTGTTTCCATTGTGTCCATATTGGGCCCATGGGGTTTCCACATCACACACCATCCAGGGTGTTTACCAACCACATGTGTCATATACCACCCCTGTAGGCTGTCCTCTATATCTACCAACCCGGACCATCTCCTCAATTATACCTGCCATACTTCTCAATATTCCCATTTCGTACTTCACAGACAAAGCCAATGTGGTCCCAACAAGGTGTTCACATGTCACATACCCATCCATGTTGCACACGCTGTCAGCTGTATATATCTGTGTGTACTGCTATTTGTGCTATTCCCTCACACATAGCATGCAGCACTGTGGTGGTAATATAGGAAAAATGTATTTACATATATATATATATATATATATATATATATATATATATATATATATATATATATGTGTGTGTGTGTGTGTGTGTGTGTGTGTGTGTGTGTGTTTGTATATATGTAGACATGTGCATATAGATATATATCTATATACGTGTATATGTGTAGATATATCTGATGTATATATGTGTTTATATATGTCTACATGTGGGTATATGTATATCTGTGGACATACATGTGTCTATACATATATATATATATATATATATATATATATAGATATAGATATAGATATGTACACATATACATACCTACATATGGGTTACATTCCATCAGGCCCACAATCTCAAAATTCCTTCCTGCACAGCTGCTCTGTTCTGCCTTGCTACAACACAGACAGGTGTCACATACGGACACAGCCAAACATTAGGAGGGTATATGTAGGGCCAAATTGCAGGTAACCCTATTACACACCTATGGCATTTCAGCATGCTACAATACAGGTTAACCTGAGTGTTCTGCAAGTGGTGGGTTGTGGAACCCACGTGTCCATCATTATGGCATTACTTTCACCACCAGCTATTGGCCACAGTAATATACATGCTTTCCATTACGCAACACACACTATAATGGCTTACATCTTATCAGTCAGTGCTGCACTGCACAGTTGACGGGTATGGCCCACTTCCCAGAGGGACAGACTCTATTCTCCTTAGCAGTTGTTCAGCTGAACATCATTACAACAACACCTGATGGCACATAAATCATTCACTGTCATCTATCCCATTATTATGATCCAAGTACTACAGTCAATTACATGCATATATACTTCACAAACCTTTTGTGGAAGTTAGGTTTGTTCTGGGGAGTGTCCTTGTAAGGGTTTTTTTTGTTGTCCTTTGGCTTGGCCTTTAGCCTACTTTCTTTGTTTGTTTGTTTTTTGTTTCCCTTTCAATTTCACTTTCTTTTACTTTCACTCTCTCTCTCTCTCTCTCTCTCTCCAGTAAATGGATTGAGCTGCTTTGAATAGATTGCAGCATGGCTTTAGTAGGTGATGCACATGATCAGGTGATGGCCTCTGCACCAATCAGTGCCCTCCACTTGCTACCTGCATGCAGCATGCTGTGTAGTACTTCCAATTATCACTGTCATGGCAACTCACTACTATAAATCCCTACATCATGTGGGTGTGGTCCCTTGAGCTTTCCTGTATGGTGGACACCCTTCCTGTGTGTTGGTAGCAGTGTTACAGACAGCAGGTAGCAATACCTTTTACATGAGAACTTGCACACTCAGGCCAGCTACATATGTGTATGAGGTTCCAGAACTACAGACAGAGTGTGAGTAGTGTTGTATGCATTGTATAGCACCAGTGTTACAGGGTTTTTGTGTACATACTAGTTTAATATGGAATGCAGTCTGTCTGCACATATCTCAACTGTGGGCCTATCCACTTGATGGGTAGAGGTGTGTCTGTTATGTTTTGTCTGTCCACCACACAGGTCTTGTGTCAGATATATCACTGGCAGCATGTGTGTTGAGTGCTATCAGTACATGGCTACATCCATTTGTGTTTCTAACTTCATATTCCTGACTAAGGATATGTTGCAGGCTATCCTGTAACACCAGCGACTTGCTTAGTGTATGACAACACTATTTCACATATGGGCCTGTGTTCCAGCCTCTGTCCTCCACCTACATACCAGGCTTTGTCCATATGACATGCTGTCAAGGGTTATGTAGGGGGCTGTGAATATGTCATGCTGCAATTCCTGCCATCATTCCACTGCTGCTGTGGCACCCACACCCATTGTGGTGTTGATTACATATATGTGTGGGCTTCATCTACACAATACATGTGTACCCTTATGCAGTCCAGAGGCCAGTGTATGTCACAGTGGTATATGGCCCTGTATGCCAGGCTATGGGGGGATGTACCATAACTAACTTAGGCTGTTATAACATGTGGGGGTATCAGGGGTAAGCTGCCTTAAGGTATCTGGATGTACATTACCATACAATTTACCTTGGGTAAATGCAGGCCTACTGCTTCCTGCCATATAGACTGTTCTGTTTTTCAGTGTGATTGTGATGGTGTCAGTTATGCCTTGTTATGTAACAGGTACATCCCATTGTGTCAATTGAAGTCTTTACCCCCTAGGGATTGTGTACAGAGTGTAGATAGAGGCTGCTGGACTATACATTTGTATTACATATTGTTGATTGATTGTTATCCTGTGGCCCAGTCTGTCTTTACTGTTGTACTACTTGAAGGCCTTGGCCAGGACAGGAACATATATAAACCTTTCCAGAATACAGTATTAAATTATCTATTTGACAGTTGCATTAGTCTGTTTGTATGTATTTCAAAGTCTAAACAGCTATATGACATGGCATATACAACTGTAATAGTACAAAAATAAAGCTTTAACATGTATGCAAACCTGTGTGTATGGTGTTAAATACTTTGAACTCTCTGTGGGTATATGTTGCAGGCAACAATTGTCATTTGTATGGGTGGCTCATACAGTGTCCAGTGGGTAAGGTGGCAACAGTTAGCATAGTTGCTGTTCCGTATTGTGTGCACCCTCTACATATGTATCTTCCTATACATATCTCTGTGTGTATGTGTAGTTACATATATATCTATATATATGTATTTATATATATATATATATATATATATATATATATATATATATATATATATATATATATATATATATATATGTATCTGCATGTATGTGTCTGTGTATATGTATCTTAGGAATGTTGATTGCTTCCACATTATACATTCTCTATGGTAGCCAGACTGTACTGCATGATATGTTACTGATACAAGCCTGGCATCATACAGGTGGGATGGAGTACTGTTAACATCCTGTGCCCATGTTGTGTCAGGTCTTGGTTATGGGATTTGCAACAGTTGGTAACAGCAGGTCCTTCCTGTGTCAGTGTATGTGCTATGCATTGCCTTTTTGCCAAGGCCAGGCCATACTGGGCAGGCCTCCATCTGCCTAATGGGGCAGGCTATGGTTGTTCCTCCTCTAAGTCACTCTGTGCCTGTGCAGGGCTTGGCATTGGTGGGGGGCTGTGTGGCCCTTTCTTGTGCTGTTCCTGCTGCAGCTGTTTCCGCAGGATCATATTGTGTAGTATGGCACATAAGATGACAATCTGAGTACACATAGCTGGGGAGTACTGCAAGGCTCCACCGGATGATTCCAGGCACTGGAACCATGACTTGAGCATCCCAAACACATGCTCTATTATAATTCTGGTCTGTGCATGTGCCTCATTATGGAGTTCTTGTTGGAGTGTGTGTGCATTTCTAATGGGTGTCATCAGCCACGGCTCCAGTGCATAAACAGCATCCCCCATTAGTTGACCATGAGGGATGTCCCCATTGGTAAATCTCTGGTACAGCTGTATCAGATGCCAGATGTGGGAATCATGATAGCTTCCAGGGCAGGCAGTACACACATTCATTATTATGCTCTGTGCATCGCACATGACCTGGCAGTTGATGGAGGGGAAGCCATTGCGGTTGATGTTGACCATACCTCACTCATCAGGTGGTGCTTTGATGCACCCCCAATCCTGTAAAGAAATGTAGAAACAGTCAGGTTTGCCCCCTCCCCCAGTCCTATGTAAAAATGTAGAAACGGTCAGGTGTGCCCCCCAACCCTATGTAGAAATGTAGTAACAGTCAGGTGTGCCCCCCAATCCTATTTAGAATTGTAGTAACAGTCTGGTGTGCCCCCCAATCTAATGTACACACATTGTGACAGTCAGGTGTGCCCCCCTCAAATCCTATGTATCTATGTAGTAACAGTTAGGTGTGCCCCCCTCCATCCAATCCGATGTAGACATGTAGTAACATGTATGTGTAGGTATAATACCAGTGGAGCACAGATGGCCTGAGGTGGCCAAGGTTGCAGGATAGATTGTAGCATTTGTACAATATGCAGGTATGCATGTGTTACGTTGGTGTGTATTTCATATTGTGTGAGAGTGGTCAGTATGTATGCATGTTGAGGTTTAACCTGGTGGCCATTGCCCACTACTGCCGATGACAGGGCCAAGTCCTCACAACTGTAGTACCAAAGACAATTCTCCCCAGTATAACACATGCTAGCAGTAAGTAATTGCAAATGTATGGTGCTAATATGTGTCACAATCTGAAAGATGGACATGGCATGACTCTTGGGCTAGATATACAAGCAGCACACAGGGAAAAGTACCCCAGACATCCAGTATATAATGTGTAACCATGAAATGGACACACCCTTGGAATTGTAGATACAGGTATGCATCACATTATCTGGGCTTGTAGTAGGAAATACCGATGGCGTCTGGCCGAACACTTGCAGATCACAAATGTGATAGGACTGATGTATTGGAAATGGCTGATGTCCCTGCACAAGCCAGCATAACTGGAATGCCCCATGCTTATCTGTTAGTCAGATGCAAGTAGTGTCCATAGCACACATGCATCCAGCTAACCCAAACACCACCCACAAGTACCTCTCTGGTCGTATACCTGCTGTTGGTAATGGGTACAATATGACCTCCACCTGGGTATGGCAATAGCGAAAGAATGCAGGAAGCAGTGCAGGTGTCTCATGCAGGTGTGTCGCTAGCTGTAAGTAGAACCCTGCCAGCATCCACACCACCTGATCAATACTGATAGAAAGTATTGGCATGAACACCTTGCACACCTACCCTGTCACCCCAGGAGAATATACTGTATGGTAGTCTGGGACTGTAGGACTGACTGAATGCAATGGAGTGCTACAGCTGGCCTGCATTGTGATGCCTGTGCCCTGGCCCAGCAATCAAGGAGCCTCAATCCTCACCACTAATACCAGTGAGAGGCCTCTCATATAGGAGGAAAGGATAACAAATACACACAATAAAGTGCAATTTCCCTTAAGAGCACACAGAGATCACAGTCAGTCCAGGGCTGGTCACTCCCTTACTCTCCAGGTCTCCCATAAGACTCCTGACTGGCACAGCTATAGGGTCCAGATCTCAGCCTAGTTGGCAAGCTAAAACCTCCAGCACCCTCTCTGTCCAACCAGTGCTTGGTGTCTCTGCCCAAGTAGCTGACACACACACACACACATACACACATACACACACACACACACACACACACACACACACACACACACATACACACTTTGAGAAGAGTTTATACAACCACACAGACACTCCTGGGGAACGCTGGCACAGGTTCTCCAGCTGTGCCCCTTTTTCCCAGACTATATGGTAGTACCGGCTGCCACCACCTGCTAATATTTATCAGCTACTCAAAGGCCCTGCAATATTATTATCCATTTGGTAGTATAGCCCAAGGCTAAAGCTATTAGAGTGGCTTTGTACAATTTTACCAAAGGCATGCAAATACTCTAAAGAGCTTAAATTATCTCTACAAAAACTGCCACAGTTGAAAGTGTTTAAAAATATTTAATAACAAATAGTCAAAACACAAGACAATTCTTCTATTACACAGTGTTAGTCAAGAGTTCAGATATCACAGAGAAATACTTAAAATAATTCAGTAGTACAGTTCTGACATCACAGCAAAACACTTAGTCTAATCTTTCTAATTTCTAGCTATTTCTAAGAGAAAACGCAAGTCTAAGATAAACTTACATATAGAGCAAGACACTGCTGGGAGTTGAATGGTCAAGACAAAAATGCTTAATGCTCTCTGATTCTCTGTGTTTAAATCGATATTACAGTCCTGATTCACATTACATCATTCTTCACACTTTCCTGGGCTTCCGAGGCTAAGAGGCTACATTCTTTAGTAAGCTCACACCAGGTCAGGAAGCAAAGCCATTAAGGACATTTATGCATGCAAATTCTGGCCATTAACTCTGGCCTTAAAACAATAGCAATAATTCATTCATCTAGACCGTCCGGAGCCATATTCATATCAAAGGGTCACAACATGCTTTACTTGATCAGTACCATTTAAGACAAAAAGCCTGTGGTTTACATTAATATTTACAGAAGACAGAATTAGCTGTAAACTTCTATCTGGCTAGGCTGGCAGCCTTCATCTATCTTCACCCAATCTTCACATGCATCACCACCAAATGGCCTACATGCCTCTGTGGTCCTCTGTCTCACCCATACTGCCAATGTATGTTAAGTCAGGGACATCCAAATAACAACATAACACAGCCCACATAAGCCATATGCAAGGCCATGTGGACAAACCACAGTAACATGTCCATGTCCCACTGCATGAACTGTGGACCAACACCAAAACACAGCTGTGATAAGGTGATAACTATAGGGAAAGTATCATAAAATGTATGCATAATGTATGGAAAAGGATAGAATAACAGAGGGGGTGGAAGCATGGGCAGCATGGAATGTGCAAGGTCCGACACACAGCTGAGTGCACATACTATCCCTGGCTGAAAACACAGAAATGGGTGGATACAAACCTGCCCATACACCACAATAGGGGTAATGCCCTGACTTATGATCCCTGACTCTGGGTAACCTGTGTGAATCTGTACAGCTGTGAGGTATTGCCACAGCAAAATAAGGCCATAATGTCATGTCGATGGATGTACACATATGGGATCCTCTGCCAGCACTGTACCAAGATGCTGAACTGGATACACAGACCCAGCAGCAAGTGTCTGCAGCTCCCCCTCCAGAATGGCATAACTTTCCATGAATATGTAGGCATTTGACCACAATACTGGACACAGCTTTATTCACCCTGTGTTCCCCAGGACATCACTGTGAGCAAAAATGTCCACCTGACAGTACTTGAGGACATAAAACATCATAGTGTATAACAGTGCACATGTCTGAATATCTCTGCTAACACCAGTAGCAGAAGCAGCACAGACACAATCACCTACAGTGCACACTATCCCTTGCACAGTTTGACCCAATATTGCCAACTGATCTACAGATAACCTGCAGAAACATTTTGCTACATGTAGGTGTAGAACGCAAATGTCTGCACTAGAGTGCAAACTATCTGGAACGGGTCCACACATTCAATACAGAAGGGCATACTGGGCATGCTCACAAATGAAGCCCGTGTCTGCCAACAACAATGGACCATACATATCTGACAGTTGCAGATGTTAGTGTATACACTCCTCAGTATGCACCAGTCATGCTTAGCACACACATTGGATAGGAATACAGACATTTATCCAAGGACAACACACTATAATATGCAAAAAGTAGACATACATAAATGTGGGGAAGAGAGTGACAGTGACAAAGAGCCTTCCATCATGAGGCCTGTCACCCAGCACACAGCCAAATGGTGACAACCACATGATGTGTAAATGTCATTCACTGTAGAAATTAGCCACTGGTATCCCTCAGCATTACAGACTCTGTGGTGCAAGTGCTAGCTGTGGAACATGACTGTAAAATGCAATAGTCATCTAGCAGTTGTATACGAGTACCTGCAGAATATACACCTGAGTGTGCCTGAGTGTGGTGTGTTTACACCTAGATGAATGGGTTAAGGCCCATGCACACACACTGTCCAACTCATAGCCCTACTATGACAAGCCTGCTGATGTCATTCACTTTGAAATACACCTTTGGGAAAAGAGTAGCCCAGTAATCTCTGTGACACATCCTATAACTGTGTAATGCTGTAGTGTGATAAACTAGTTAGGTAGGAGTTTTAATCCCAGACATGGCGACTGTTTGTGTGTCTCTGTCTGTGCAGGGCGCAATGCTTTTTATGCTAGTCACACTCACTACAATTCAAATGCCCTACTTTGGCAAGGCTGCTGATTTCATTCACTTTGAAATACACCTTTGGGAAAAGAGTAGCCCAGTAATCTCTGTGGCACATCCAATAACTGTGTAAAGCGGTAGTATGATAAACTAGTTAGGTAGGAGTTCTAATCCGAGACATGGCAACTGTGTGTGTGTGTGTGTGTGTGTGTGTGTGTGTGTGTGTGTGTGTGTGTGTGTGTGTGTGTGTGGTGAACAAAGTTAGCAACCCTTGTATTACACAGAGAAAACTCTCAACCCATGTCTCAAACACAAACACACTTGCCTAGGCAACAACCACTATGTTGGTAGTACCATCCATATTGCCCACAGATAGTAACCATGGTGTGATTGCAGCGGACTACAGCGGGCATGGCACCCTGTCCATCAGTACAATAAGCACGTACATGCAGAGAGTGTGCCTTCACTATGTTCCCCACTGGATGCCTGCAACACCTGTGGTGCCATCAAATGTGACCAACAAAGGACATACCATGCCTTAAACACATGTCCTGTATGGACAAATACCACTGACACCTGGGAATACCTGCATCATGCTATCAATGTAGGTGCAGGGTCAACCTGCTGTCCATTATCAGTTCCCACCACATGAGGCCAGGACAGGCACATCTGATGATAACAATCTGTGTACACAACATGGGCAAGACACCCCAGGTACAGTTCCACATGTCACTGTACTGTTCTGGAGCATTTCTCCCCGGGCCTCCGCTGAAAACAGGATCTGTGGAACCTAGTCAGACATTCCCGGTCAACAAATGTTAAATAAAAAATAAAAATAAATGTGCACATCCCAGACAGCATCCATGTCATGGACTAAAGAACACATACATGGCAAGCATTGCACAGCAATTGCCGCACACAATAGTTACCCAGGTGACTGGATGGTAACTACAATACACACCTGTGTGGGCCAATCCAGACACTACACCCCTGAGCCACACTGCAGACCACAGTCATGTGACCTGAAGCCAATGTATACACTTCACCTAGCCTTGTATAGCCTTCTGGCACAGTCAATCATTACACACCCATGAAGCAATGCACAGATGCATGTCAGTACTGGCACCCTTTGTTTGTGTGTGTGGTGTATGATGCATTTGACCACATTCTCACTCATTACAACTCCCATTGGCATACTGCAATATGTTGTCTGATGTCATACACCTTCACATACCCTTTGCCCATATAACCTCCGGATAACCCCTGTGGTGCATTTCATACCTGCACATTACTGTATTGTGGCAAACTATCTAGTTAGGAAGTGTATTCCTGACCCTGCCAAGTGTGTCAATGTGTGTGAGTCCCTGGGAGAGTGTGGCTGTGTTGATGCCAACACCTGTTCATGTGGATAGGCACATGTACTACACCTACAGTATCGCTATCGTATCACTTTTTCAGATGTCACTCATCATCACATATACATTTGGACAGCTCTTCAACATGTAAGCTATGTGATGCATGCAATAACTAAATAGACATGTGATAGCAATGCATAGTCAGCCAGGGGGTTTGAAACCCTGTACTGGTAGGTGTGTGTGACACAAACATGGTTAGGTTTTACTCTTCCACCTCCTCCCTGACTTACTTTGTCTCTGTCCTGTCTGTCTCTCTCACTCCCTCTCTGGTAGATGTGGAGAACTACACCTGCTTTGCTTAGGCAGCAGCATGTGTTTTGTAAGTGATGCTCATGATCAGCTGATGGCCTCTGCAAGAATTGCAGCACTCCTCTATCTGATTGCATGTGGAACAGCTATAGTAACATTCCCATAGCCAATTCCATGGAAACACACTCCAATATTAAGAACATCATGTTGGCTTTGGGCCTTTTCATTCACTGTGAGCAGGACCTAGATCTGGTGTTTGGTAAGCAGCATCACAGATGGATTTGGGATTTACCTCTAACAACATACACTGTGGAAACAGGCCAACACACAGGGGGGGTGTGCCTGACATGACTACAGAATGTAAGTGTTGCTATTCTGCATTTGGAGTAATGTCTGTTTAACAGGGTTGTGTGGATATGGCTGCTCTACATCTTTTAATACCTGTCATGACAGTGCTATGTTTTTGAGGAAACCCATATCTGTAGGGTCATCTGCAGACTGGGCAGTGTGTGGTGCCTTTTGTTTCTTGTGTTACTCACAGAACACCTTTCTGAGAACTGCAGAAGCATAGTGTGAGGATTGCAGTCAGTATATGCTGACAGTCATGAAAGTTACTGACTTCATATCCCTCATAGGACATATGTCACAACAAACCCTGTTACAACAGTAAATGTATGAGGTTATCACAGCAACATGTCAATATTGTCCCTATGTTTGTGCTTCCAGCCACAACCCTATCAACCCTGTACATATAGTAAGAGGTGCATATGTTCTGTACACCATTATTTATTGACATCATATCTGATAACAAGCCAGTAACATATCAGACTGCTACACATGTTATGTATAGTAGGGTTTATATTTGAGGACATAACCTGGGAATTCTGTGGTTGTGTGTACAGTACTGTGGTATGTGCACTTATGGTGATTGTTGACAGTGTGTGTGTTGTGAATATGTACCTTGGCCTGTGTACAGATGGTGGTAGATGTCATTGTTCTTGGTCCTGTTCTATCTGATGTTACATGCTGCTCCAGTGTATGCTACCCTATCAGCTAAAATGTTTATAGGTCCAAACAAACACATGTGCCATACCACAGACAGGCATTGGACCACACTGTGTAGTGGCCCAGTATATGTAGGGTTAGTGTGTGAGTGGCACATATGAGGATGGTGTTGATCAGACAGTCCATATACTGTGATATTAAGCTAGCTTACCATATGTGGCAGTGTTCACATTGGTTGTGGGTATGCACTTTTATGCAGGTGTCTGTTACTATGTGCTGTGACATGCCCGTAGAGGCTCTTATATTTGCAGGTACATGTCTATTCCCTCATAAGAAATGTAGGCCAGTGTTGTGGCAGTCTGCCTGTAGCTTGCACAGTGCTTTGTTACATGTCTAGCAGCTTAGTGCACTTACCCAGTGTGATGTTATGTCCAGATATTTGCCAGATGTACTGCTGCCAGGCCAGCAAAACTGTCATGTATTTTTGACAAAGCAGTGGGATGCTGTACAGATGTTTGTCACTAACTAGTTGGTAGTATGTAGCCATGTGACCTCTGCACCGTTGCTTATTATGTGTCAGGAAAGACATGAGTGCATGAATGCATAACCTATGGGGGCTTATGTATTCCAGTATTTATGTGATAAACCCATCTACATGGCTGTTAGCATCCACATTGTCAGGCTTGGTCCACATGTCTTGCACTAAGGGGTTCTGTGTATACCTCTGGACTGACCAGAGTGTATCAGACTGTCCACATTTATTGTCCATATCTCTTCTGTAGTCCACAGGATCATTACTGTGCTAGCAGTGGTACTGTACTATGATGTCCTTAGGATGGCTGTCAAAAGCCGATGGCATACATGTTAAAAGTAGATGTGACCTCCCACACACAATATGTCTGTTAAGATAACCCCTATTACAGTAGCAACAGTCTGCATATATACAAAGAGATCTACACATGGTCATATATATGATGTGCTAGTCAGATGTGTATATAGACATATGTATGAATATACATGTGTATGCACGTGTAGACATATATCAACATATGTATATGTATATATCCATATTCCTGTCATGTGTAAACCTCATGGTTGTGTATACCTTCTCAGATGTATCTCACCATATGTATCTGATATGTGTACATTATGACAAAACAACATATGTGATGCAACAGTCATATTAATAAGTAGTACACAATTGTGGAAGTAAAGGCAATTGTTCAATAATAATCAATATGTGTATTGACAGATATATTGGAAAAACAACATCTGTCTTCAGAGTCATCATGGCATAGTATCTGATATGTGTACATTATGATAAAACAACATATGTGATGCAACAGTCATATTAATAACAAGTACTACACAATTATGGAAATAAAGTCAATTGTTCAATACTAATGAATATGTTATTGAGATATATATTGGAAAAACAACAGCTGTCTTCACAGTCATCATGGTGTAGTGGTTAAGTGTTGTGACTATAGTG
Organism: Protopterus annectens; assembly: GCF_019279795.1. Classification (NCBI taxonomy): domain Eukaryota; kingdom Metazoa; phylum Chordata; order Ceratodontiformes; family Protopteridae; genus Protopterus; species Protopterus annectens. Next base: position 832,118,204 of record NC_056739.1, read on the forward strand.
TACAAGGTCCTGGGTTCAAGACCTGCAAGGGCTGTTCATTATGTTGCTGGGCAGAACAAGGGCTGTCAGATACAGAGTGGTTAAGGCAGTCTTGAGCAGCTTTATGGCATTTGATTTGCGCGGGTTTGCATGAAGCTAAGCGGTGCTAAGCTATGGGTAAACATAGGGGTGCTTACACAATGTCAGCTTCACTTACCAGTGCGCAAATCAGCATAGCTGTTATATTGGAGCAATGTTGATACCTGCTAAGCATGGCTTAGCCCTAGTAACCAGTTCTCACCACCCAGTCTGATAACACAGCAAGGTAATTATATCTGTAATAAGTGTATGTAATGCCATGTATAATACATGTTTCTATGTGCTGTCATTACAGTAGCAACGGGTGTGAGTGTCATGTCTGGGACACACAAGTATATGAGGCCTGTACAGTACTGTTATCCATGTGAATGTGTTACATACAGGGGTAGTAGCCCAGGGTACATGCTGTCACACTGACATGTAGTATATCATGGCGGTACTACTGTTGACAGCGCTTTCCCAGGCAAGAGTAGAGTGCTAAATGTAGTACTGACAACAGGCATACCTGCAGGCATTGCTGGACTCTGAGGCTCCCTGTTTTGTCCCTGGTTTATGAGCTGTGTCACAGTATATATCCCCTACTGGATACTGATCTGACATATGGAATGTAACTGTAGACTACCGTCTGTACAGCACATGTTAGTGAGGGCTTCCAACATGTAGTTATGGCATACATATTGTTGTCAGACGTCTATCTGTCAACACATTTATCCTACTGCATAGCAACTTGCCAAGCTGTTGACTGTCAGTCCCTGTACAGATGTGCAGATGGCAGGTATCCAGCTGGGATATGTACAGGCAGCGTATGCTTGATTGACACTGGCATGTCTGCCCAGCTGTGTAAGAACTGGCACATATAGGAGACAACACCCTGTACTCACCACATGCTGTGGGTACCTCCACTACACTATCACAGTCAACAGAACATGCTTGGGTACAGGTCTCCATCACAGACACTAACCATGTGTTGTAATACATGTTGCATACATGTCAACTTGATCACCTCAGTGGCCATGTGCAGGAGGCACCCAGCGGATTGGCTGATTCATGTCACTCTCACCCTGAGGGTCATCACAGAGGTGTCTCCCGATAGAATGCCTGCTGCCACATGGCAGGTGGCAGGATACTTCAGTACACAAATCCCCTACACAATCCATCTCTCCATGGACAATAGCTAGGTACACAGCTATTACCACCTGCAGCAATGCACCCCAGTACTGACACATGTGTACGTGTGCATTACTGAGTATAGCAGTGTCTGTGTGTTAGTACACCTGTAGTTGCGAATTCCATGAGGGCTTTCACAACTACCACAACACCCATTGCCATAGTCAGTTGTGGCTGCTGCTGTGTGGGACATTACATGGACCCTGTTACACTCCTCTCCCTACCAGCTACATGAGCCTTGCTGTACCAGAACAACAGTGTTGTACAAATGGGCCGATAGGCATGGGATACCCATTAAGTTCTGCCAAGTGTGTGTGTATGTGTGCATGTCTGTATATCTGTAGGGTACAGCATTCTGAGGCCACATACTCCTATTACAATACCCATTGCAACACAGTATTACAGATAGGGTTGTTGCTGCCCATAGGTGAGGCATGACAATGCAACACCCTACTATGCCTGTGGCATGTGCATTAGATGCATAACCCTGTAGTACCACTGTTGGGATATACAATGGGTTGTATTGCAGTTGTGGGCAATGTGTGATGATGGGTATGTCAGAGTGTCAACATGGGTGTCAGGGAGTACAATATCCACTAGGGGATGTGGGTGCTGTGTACACTGTCATTACACCAGGCTACACCCGGTATATGTCCCATGTACCACATTTTGGTGGCCACTGTCACCATCAACCATACAGGTAACTGATACCACAATCGAGCCCAGTTATGCATGTGCTGTGTGCAGCCTACCTGTAACACAGTGGACACACGGTCAAGTTAGTTAGCAGTGATACACCCAGGTCTCTCGGCCATGTGTCTGCCTGTTATGCGTCTGTTAATGTGTATATGATGGTATGTCACACTATGTATTGTCCATATATAACCATTACATCCCTCATTAGCATACTGTACATGTCTGCATGTAACATTTAACCTGGAACACACCTCACCCTAAACACTGTGTGCTGTGTGCAATGAAAGCCACACACTTCAGTAGCACTACATACCTAGGTAGGAGTCTAGTCCCAGCGTTGCCAAGTAAGAGTGTGCATGTATGTGGATGGGTCTACATCAGGTTGCAGATTATACACATCCCAGCGGGTCACCTGTCCATGTGGCACAGGCAATAACTGTTATACAAACCTGTGACATGTGTTCAACTGTACCTCAGATATGTCACAGCCCTGATGTCACCACAGTACCATACCCCTTGTTGAATATGACTGTAGACCATCCTCCTGCTGACACATGTACACCTACAACACAAATGGATAACATTATGGAGACCACAATCAACCAGTGTTACTAACAGCTATAATACATCATTGCTGGACAGCTACACTACCTGACATGTATCCATTAAACTTTACTCCTGGCAACATGTTACACTGCAGTACTTTGGTATACTGTAGTACAATCACAGTGTGCATCAGAGCCATATTAGCCTGTCCCTGCATTGATGTTATGGATGACAGAGATGTGGCACAGGTATCATCATATGCACAGGGTTTGTTGTTGGTTTGCCAGAGGCTGAGGTTGGGCCATACATTGACACCAAGTGTGTAGGTGAGGGTTTTAATGAGTTGAACTGGGCATGGTGATGTGGTGTGTGTAGGTATGGGGTTGCCCTAGGTGTGTTCATATAGTGTGTTGGTTTGCATGCACACAGTTCTGCCATGTGGCTGCCCTACACAGGTGTTTATGGACAGCTGCAGACCATACCTGACAGGATGTGCAGTTCACTGCCTCCGGCCACAGGCATATGGACTGTGCCTGCTAGGCATTCCATGGGGACATCCAGGTACAGGCCTTGATGTGCTACTCTCCCCTGATGTTGACAGATGTCCACTGGAACAAGGTCCATCCTGGGACTGGCCAGGACCACATGCTTGCGGGTTGCTGTGGTGTGGTGTGGACAGCACCCTTCCATAGTTCCGGGGCTGGTACTGCCACTACAGGAGCCTCTTGGTGTGCTAGCATGTCCACGTTGACTGCCAGCTGTTGGTGTTGCTGGCCTACGTCCATGTGGCTGTCAACACATTCCCACTACTTGTTCAAGCATGGACAAACCATGGTCATTGAGGGCCATCATCTCACGAGACCGTCTGTCAATGAGCTCGGTATAAGCACCGATGGCACCGGACAGTTCATGGAAGTTGTTGCTTGCAGATGTTAGAGCAGCCCTCTGCAGTCTCAGGCCCTGTCTGGTGTAATGTTCCATATGTGCCTGCACTGCCATAACAGCCTGAAACATGCACCTGGTGGTGCCAGTTGTGGTGCATCTGCCAAGGGCATGATGATGAGCGACCCTACCATGAGCACCCTGGGACATCTGCCTACGCCTGCTGTGACTAGACACAGTAGGCATGGTTACCACCCTCTCCTATGAACTGCTGCCAAAAGCCAGCTGTCCCACCGCTATGGCCACTGATGATGGGATATGTATAGGCACTGAAACTGTGTGTGAGGTTGGTTTGGCTAAAATGGGGCTGTAAAATGATGGCGCTGTTTTTGCCCCTGTCAGCCCCACCTGTGCCTTAACAGTACTATCATCATCTTCGGTGTCTGTATGGACACCAACATCAGACTGAATGCAGGAGGGACCCTGACCCACCTTGCCACCTGTGGGGGAAAACAAGAAATGCACTTTAAGACCTGTACAGCATTGCATAACAATACACACATACACACGCACACACACACACACACACACACACACACACACACACACACACACACACACACACACACACACACACACACAACACCTTAATACCTACCTGTCCGTGACTTTACAGACAGCCTCACTTTTATTCCCATGCGATCTGCATCCTGCATCACACTTGGTAACATACACTCATTAATACCACTCATTAACATATCATTTCTCTAAATGCCTAGACAAGTGATCACAACACAAGACCTGTTACTCCATTACCTCCCTGAACTGAGTGGAATGGTTTTACATGGCCTCACTGCTGTCATTCAGTGTTCATCCTATGTATGTCCAGACATCATGAGCATGTCCCCTATACATGATGGGCTACAATGTTCACTCCATATTTTCACGCACTGGAGTGTCATGTGTAAGTATTGCTCAGTAAATGCCAGATATGCTGCTCAATCATCCTATCATATGATGATTGTAATATATGGATACACTCCCTGGTGTTGTCTAGTAATTTCCCAATACATCTATTGTGCTGCATACGAGGGTTGTCGGTCACCTCTCTGCTGTCTACTTTCCCTTCCAATGCATGTTCCATGCTACAGACCTTATTATACTATCAGCTGTCCTGTGATTACATACATGTCAAGTATTAGTGGTGTGTCATGTGTCAGTCCATGTCCATGTACTGCATGATCCCAAAGGGAAGTACTGATGTATGAACAACCCCACAATCACATATGTGCATACATGGACACCCACACAACACTCACACATGCACACATGCTTCTTACATGCATCACCCTCCCTCCACTTCACCAGAGTGACCCTACAGACAAAATAACCACCCACCGACACACACAGACACACACACACACACACACACACACACACACACACACACACACACACACACACACACACACACGTGAGGTTGCACAAAGATAGTACACACAGTTCTCCTATTACCCATCGGTCAACATGCATAACATATGGTACACAGCAGCATGCAGTGCAGCTATAGTTAATCCATGCTAACAAAAGTATACATGTGTGTGATGCATGTGTTTTTAGTAGGTGATGCCCCTTCCCCTGGATACCACTGCACCCATCTACACAGTATTGCTGTGCACATGTTCTGCAACCTGCCATGTACTGTACACCAAACCTCACAGGTGTACAACCCATTGCTGAATGTGTAGTACTGTGTCAGTTATGTCAGCTCTAATGCTCACAGACCCTATGTTTTTCAGCAACACACACCTGGGATGATATGTGGACAGATGTTATTTGTGACTGCCTTATGTCTGGTTTACAGATCTCAACATCAGCGGACCATGTATGACCAATCCAATACTATTACACTGACAACCGTCAAACCGTACCATGGCTATGGGGAGTGTACACACCCTTATTGATATGATGCACCCTTCCTTGATCTGCCATGGGACCACATCACCACATATATTAACATTACATGAGGTCGATATGTGACATATGTCCTGTACATTCACATGCAGTGTCTATGGAATATGTTAGGTATGCAGATGCTGACCTGGACGCATACACTCCATGTGTGCATATGTTTCCACATGTGTGCACACCCTTATCATGACAGTTTGTTGTACCTATTGTTATGTATACTACAGCAGTCACTACTCCTGGCAGGGGTATACTAGCATGGGCCATCTGCATTTGCCAGTGTATGTTCAGTCTGCCCTACACATATCCCCCAAATCTGCATGTTTGAAAGATCTACTCATGTGCACATCCCTTGGTGTTCACACACTGCCATCACTATTGATGTACGGGGTAGGGTTATGTCTGCCACAGTCCCTGAACCTTACCATGTGCAGATATAGCCATTCTTAGCATCCTTAGGATCCCTGTTGCAGTGCACTGGTGTGTCATGCAGACAGCCCCTCCCAACCTTCAGCCTTTTTGCAGATGCTTGATAAGTAAGGCCTGCACATGTGTGTCAGTTTGCAGTGTCCCATACACTGAACACCACGTGTTACAGCCTAGTCCTAGCTAACAATGTGGACCACAGTAATATGTTATGCCGTAGTCTAAATATGTAGCAGTTGCCATTGTACTACCGGTATATACACTGCTGTTGCACTGTATACGGGTGATGATTCACAGATGTCCCTAATGTAGGCCATGTCTCCCACCATTATGTTAATCCCTGTGGACACATTCGGCAATGACAGGATTTTAGTTATCTTGCAGGTGTCTGACATACCCTTCCAATACCCCATCATGGTCAGCTCTGTGATGCCATGCATTTAACAGCAACAATACGTGCACATGTACAGCATGCATTCTGGGTAGGTGTGTTAGATGTTTGCATGGAATATACCATAGCCATTACATGCCCAGTGTATTGGCAAGCATCAAGATAAACGATACACACCAGCTATAGGTTGCTGCCTTGGTGGTATACCGAAGGCACTTACATAAGAGGGTGAGAGATGTAAAGTCAGTGGCCACACCTGTGGCATTGCTACAGGGTGGGTGCAGTATTACAGTACATCAACAGTACATGTCCATAATACTACCATGTATGCACATCTGTTTATTACTACTATGCAGCAACAAACTCTATATATATGACATGTCAGATATGAATGATCTACCTGTACAGATGCGGATGCATATGCAACAGTGGTCTACTGATGTGCCCTGTGGCTTTACCTGCATGCTCTTCAGCTGTGTGGGTAGCAACCACCTCCACAATGGTATCCGGCAGTTGTTGGCTGTGTGGACGGGCAGGTGCCACTACTCTGGCGAGGAGCTCTTCAACACGTCATGGGGGATGGATGGCATAGTCCCCCCTTTTGTGAGGTGATCCCCCCAGACTGCAGCAGCACACTGACGGGCATTGTGAAGCAGGTCAGAACAATGATGCCCGACCTGCTCATAACTGCGGTTGTGCAGTCTAACATCATTGACCCTGTGGACTAGGCTGTTCCACGGGGCAGTCCACTCCTGTTGCTCATGGACAGCCTGGCCAAACAGGACAGGGTAGTGCCAGATTAGGTAGGTTAGCACTACTTAATTTTTAGCAGCTGAATAAGATGAGAGCCATCCATGTGACATCTTGCCTGAAAGACATAAAGATGGAAACAGGTCTGAGCAACTCATACAACAAGGTTACCACAGTTCTTAATACACATCTCTGTCACCCTGTGTGGACACTATCGTTGCTGGCTTGTTATGGACTATTCACCTGCATGTCATTGTCAGGGCTACTATGGTTCCATATATGCCTGTGGTATGCTTGATATGTGATTGCTGCACATCTGACATTCTGTGTTATTGGGGATATCTATGCATGCTGTTTGTCATGTTCTGGGACTGTGTAGACTATTACTACCCACATATGTTCTATAATAGTGCACAATAGCATGTTTAGGGCATATTTGCCAACAGAACCACCTCTCCAAACACATTCTGCCCACGTTACCAGGCCACATCACATGTGGGACCCACCCTGGGGCCTCCTCATGTACTGGTCCAGCACTACCTTCAGGTGAAACCACCTCAGGGATCCCCCCCAGGGCACATACAGACATGAAACCGGTCCCCCGAGGTCAGGTTCAGGGTCTGTTAAATAACGGGCTCCACAGACACATGTGGGATGTGCTACATCACATTGAGGCACTCAGTACACATCTACAGTATCCACATGCTCCTCCTGCTCAGCCTATAGGCCAGGCACCTTCAGAACATGGACTGCTGTTGTGAGTAGCGGTGGGTGGGAGACTTGTTCCCATTGTGTCCATATTGGGCCCATGGGGCTTCTACATCACAGACCACACACACCATCCATGGTGTTTACCTACCACATGTGTCATATACCACACCTGTAGGCTGTCCTCTATATCTACCAACCCAGACCACCTCCACAACTATACCTGTCATACTTCCCCATATTCCCATTTCAAACTTCACAGACAAGGGCAAAGTGGTCCCAACAAGGGGTTCACATGTGACATACCCATCCATGTTGCACACATTGTTAGCTGTGTATATCTGTGTGTATTGCTATGTGTGCTGTTCCATCACACATAGCATGCAGCACTGTGGTCGTAATATAGGGGACATGTATTTACATACATATATGTGTGTGTGCATGTTTGTATATATGTAGACATGTGCACATAGATATATATCTATATATGTGTAAATATATATGATGTATATATGTGTTTATGTATATGTCTACATATGGGTATCTGTACATCTGTGGACATACAAAAAAAAAAAAAAAAATATATATATATATATATATATATATATATATATACACATATACATACCTATATATGGGGTACATTCTGACATCAGGTCCACAATCTCAAAACTCCTTCCTGTACAGCTGCACTGTTCTGCCTTGCTACAATACAGACAGGTGCCACATATGGACACAGCTTAACATTGGGGGGGTATATGTAGGACCAAATTGCAGGTAACCCTATTACACACCTATGGCATTTCAGCATGCTACAATACAGGTTAATCTGAGTGTCCTGCAGGTGGTGGGCTGTGGAACCCACGTGTCTATCATTATTGCATTACATCCACCACTAGCAACTGGCCACAGTAACATACATGTTTTCCATTACACAACACACACTATGATGGCTTACATCTTATCAGTCAGTGCTGCACTGCACAGTTGATGGGTATGGCCCACTACCCACAGGGACAGACTCTATTGTCCTTAGCAGTTGGTCAGCTGAACATCATTACAACACCTGATGGCACATATAACTAATTCAAGATCATCTATCCCATTATTATGGACCAAGTACTACACTCAATTACATGCATATATACTTCACATACCTGTTGTGAGAATGAGGTCTGTTCTGGATAGCGTCCTTGTAAGGATTTTTTTTTGTTCTCCTTTGGCTTGGCCTTTAGCCAGCTTACTTTCTTAGTTTGTTTTTTGTTTGTTTCCCTTTCAATTTCACTTTTTTCACTTTCTCTCTCTCTCCCTCCAGTAAATGGATTGAGCTGTTTTGAATAGATTGCAGCATGGCTTTAGTAGGTGATGCACATGATCAGGTGATGGTCTCTGCACCAATCAGTGTCCTCCACTTGCTACCTGCATGCAGCATGCTGTGTAGTACTTCCAATTACCACTGTCATGGAAACCCACTACTATAAATCCCTACATCATGTGGGCGTGATCCCTTTACCTTTCCTGTATGGTGGACATACTTCCTGTGTGTGGGCAGCAGTGTTACAGACAGCAGGTAGCAATACCTCTTACAAGAGAACTTGCACACTCAGGCCAGCTACATATGTGTATGAGGTTCCAGAACTACTGACAGAGTGTTAGTAGTGTTGTTGTATGCATTGTATAGCACCAGTGTTACAGGGTTTGTGTGTACATACTAGTTTAACATGGAATGCAGTCTGTCTGCATAGCTCTCAACTGTGGGACTATCCACTTGATGGCCAGAGGTGTGCCTGTTATGTTTTGTCTGTCCACCACACAAGTCTTGTGTCAGATATATCACTGGCCATGTGTGTGTTGAGTGCTATTAGTACACGGCTACATCCATTTGTGTTTCTAACTTCATATTCCTGACTAAGGGTATGTTGCCGACTATCCTGTAACACCAGCGAATTGCTTGGTCTATGAGAAAACTATTTCACATATGGGCCTGTGTTCTAGCCTCTGTCCTCCACCTACATACCAGGTTTTGTCCATAAGACATGCTGCCAGGGATTGTTATGTAGTGGGCTGTGAGTATGTCATGCTGCCATTTCTGCCATCATTCCACTGTTGTTGTTGCCCCCACACATATTCTGGGGTTGGGTCAATATATGTCTGGGCTTCATCTGCACAATACATGCGTGCCCTTATGCAGTTCAGAGGCCAGTGTGTGAAACAGTGGTATATGGCCCTGTATGTTAGTCTATGGGGGGATGCACCATAACTAACCGAGGCTGTTACAACATGTGGGGGAATCAGGGGTAAGCTGCCTTAAGGTATCTGGATGTACATTACCATACAATTCACATTGGGTAAATGCAGGCCTACTGCCTCCTGCCATACAGACTGTTCTGTTTGTCTGTGTGATTGTGATGGTGTCAGTTATGTCTTGTTATGTAACAGATACATCCTATTGCATCAACTGAGGTCTTTACCCCGTAGGGATTGTGTACAGAGTGTAGATAGAGGCTGCTAGACTATACATCTGCATTACTTACTGTTGATTGATTGCTATCCTGTGGCCCAGTCTGTCTTTACTGTTGTACTTCTTGAAGGCCTTGGCCTGAACAGCAGCATATGTAAACTTTTCCAGAATACTGTACTAATTTATCTGTTTGGCAGTTGCATTAGTCTGTTTATATGTATTTCAGAGTCTAAACAGCTATATGACATGGCATATATAACTGTAATAGTACACAAATAAAGCTTTCCCATGTATGCAAACCTGTGTGGGGTGTTATATCCTTTGACCTTTCTGTGGGTAAATGTTGCAGACAACAATTGTCATTTGTATGAGTGGCTCATACAGTGTCCAGTTGGTATGGTGGCAACTGTAGGCATAGTGGCTCTTCTGTATTGTGTGCACCCTCTGCATATGTATCTTCCTATACATATCTCTGTGTGTGTATGTGTAGTTACACATATAAATATATATATATATATATATATATATATATATATATATATATATATATATGTATGTTTGTGTGTATCTGCATATATGTGTCCATGTATATGTATCTTAGGAATGTTGATTGCTTCCACATTGTACATCCATTATGCTAGCCAGACTGTACTGCATGATATTTTACTGATACCAGTCTGACATGATACAGGTGGGATGGAGTACTGTTAACATCTTGTACCCATGTTGTGTCAAGTCCTGGTTATGGGATTTGCAACAGTTGGTACTGTATTGCAGGGCAGACCTGTTTGGCTGGGTGTGGGTGGGAGGATATCTATATGTACAAGATGTATTTTGCTTGGGCCCCCTCAGCCCCATTAACGGTGCATGTGGTCATATATGTTTTTGTTATGTTCTCTTTTATATCTATAGATATATGTCTGTATATACATATATAGATATATATTTATGCTTACATATATATATATATATATCTATATATATATATATATATATATATATATATATATATATATATATATATATATATACATATATATCTATACATGTACGCATACGCACGTGTGTGTGTGTGTGTGTGTTGTGTGTGTGTGTGTGTGTGTGTGTGTGTGTGTGTGTGTGTGTGTGTGTATATATATATATATATATATATATATATATATATATATATATATATATATATATATATACATACATATATGTATATATATAGATATGCATATATCTATTTATATATATATATATATATATATATATATATATATATATATATATATATATATATATATATATATATATATATATATATACATACACACACACACACACACACACACACACACACACACACACACACATACATATTGTGGTGGTGGTGCTGCGGTAGCGTTGTCACCTCACAGCCTCACAGTAAGACGTTGTCCTGTTCGATTCTCAGCTAGAGAGTCTTATGTGTGGAGACATGCATGAATGGGCATACCTTCATTGAAACTTGTGCATTAGGGCCGGCAACTCGGCATGTAAAAATCTACTGCCAATCATTAGCAGACCGGAGTTCCACTGTGGCGACCCCTAACCGGGAAAAGCCGAAAGACACAACAACAACACATACACATACATCTACATGTTTAAATACATTTCCTGTACTGTTGAATGACTGTGCTGGATGATATGTTTGTGAAAACATTAGGGCTATGTATATTTTACATGGCTTAGTGGCAAATCACTTTGCCTAAGTTGTACAGAGCCCTGGGTTCGAGCCTTGCAGAGGCTGTTTATTTTGTTGCTGGCAGAACAAGGTCCGTTGCATACGGAGTGATTAAGGCACTTTTAAGCAGTTGTAAGTGGGTTTGCACAGAAGTAAGCATTGCTAATTTCCAGTTACAGTTTCTTATACCGATTTAGCTTCTCAATTGCTTAACCAGTGTAGGCATTGCTTACCACTATGCAAACAGTTTTAAACCCACTAACTGCTGCTTAAAAGTGTTTACTCCTGCTTACCCCCGTGTTAATTTCTTTAAAAGAAAAGAAAAAAGGATTGATCGGAAAGTGGTGAAAAAGGGGCACAAAGAGGGAAAGACAGTAGGAAAAATATCTAGGGATGTGCAGGAAGGGTGTAGGGAAGGTCCATAGCTGCCAATTTCTTCTACAGCAACAGCTGTGCATGTACACTGAATTTGTAGGTGAGTTGGACACTCAAACCCCTGAGAGAGGGGTAAGGACAACAATAATATGTTGTGATGCCAATTAGACCAGATTACATGTGCCCAGTGGACACGTGTGTGAAATGGACAGCTATGTATGGGGCTAGATTTCTTTTGGGAACAGATTGCCCTTTTTTTAGGTGAGAGTGGGATGTTGGGGTGGGATAGTAGGTATATTTGGGGAGGTAGGTTGGGTAGGTTCACAGACAAGACAAACAAGACATGTACAAGGGCAGTATATGACATGTGGGGGGTATACACCTTGATGGGGACGGGTGTTGGAAAATCTGAAGCCCATGAGCCCACTAATGGAAACAGTGGGACTTAGGTCTCAGCCCAGGGGCAGTCACCACTGCACCTTCACAGCCCCGAAGGTGGCTGTGCTGGGGCTGAGTCAGAGAGCCAGGCTGACCCTCTAGTTGTGACACGCGGCCCTCAAGCTGGTGTAGCAGATCTCCAAACTGCTCATTGAGCTCGCTACGTACCACGACCCGGACCTGGCGAAGGGTCACAGGTTCCCATTCATGTCCACTCCCGGGGGGTAAAGCCCCATCCCCTGAGGCGGTTCCACCCAAAGGTAGTGCAGGACTAATGGACGAGGAGGTCCCGGGTTGGGCCCCAGACGTGTTGGTGTGCGGTGCCACGGCCAGCGGAGGTGGGACATGTGGATCCACTGGGACCCGCATTCCCATATGCGCTATGGTGTTTATATTTTATCAACATATGTGGGTTAGTAATAGTCAACACATTCCAGGATTAGGTATAACAGCATGCATAGATATTCCCATTAACCCAGACACCAGATATGGAACAGTTGCAAAGCAAACAGAACACATGCATATATGGGACCACAGTGGCAATTACAACAGCATGCAGGTACATTGACGGCACCATGCCACCAATGTTGGAGGATTTCAACATAGCACATGCATAGAAACACATTTAAATAATTATTAAAATATAGGACATATGTGCCAACATTACAGTTAAGTCATCACGTACCAATTGAGTGGGGTATTTAGTTTATTGTTGAAGAAATGGTGGGGGAGGTAGAGAAAGATGTCAATGAACAACTAGTATATTCCTGTAGTTCGTATTACTTTCCTAGTCAGTGCTGTTATCTATACCTTACAAGTATTAGTACACTACCCTATTGCCTTAGTTTGGACAGTGGTATGGCTGCTTACAACTATATACATGAACTGGCTTTACCTGCAGTATACACCTCTTACCTGGTATACCTGTGAAGGAATTGTTTATTAACACTAACTGTTTCTACACATACTCCCAGATTCCAGGTTGATGTTATGCACTTACCTGTCCATCTCTTTTTGCACAGACTCTGGCTATGTCTTGACCACATGCAGGTGAACAGGGACATATGTAGACTATTGCCCTCTTCAACCTTCAGTGACATGCAACACACTTATACAGGATTTCCTAGACAGTTATATTAAGTAGCACAGTGTGGGTGACAGTGATGAGTGATACTTTTCTATTCAGAGCAACTGCAAGACTCAAAATGCCATACAATACCAGAGTACACAGTACCTGTACAGGGTATCAATCTTTTATTTCTAAGCACAGGGTCCGTATTTGATGGACCTGTGGGAACAATGTTTGTTAGCACTACCTGAATGTTGCCACACAAATTACTAGAATCCACATTAGTATTATGCCCATACATCTCACTCTATTACTGTACACACTCTGGTCACAGCTTGACAACATGGGGGTGTAGATGGGACATACTTGGCTTATTACTTTCATAACAGTTTGGGGAGTTGCTAGAGAGACAGGTTTGTTCTTATAGATGTGTGACAATCAGTTGTATTACTTGTTTGATGCCTATACATCTAGGATCATCCCACTGATTACCCAGGGGGGAGAGAGTGACAGGCAGCAGATATGGGCCAATTTACTGGACATTCTGATCATATCTGCACAGTTGTGGGGTATGATTCTGTATACAGACTACTACCACTCCCAGGATTCGAACTATAGCTGTGTGTGCTAAAAATACAACAGTTCACATCTCAGTTGCATGTGCTATTTGGATTTTGTTGTCTGTCTTTTCACTGTTTTCTGTCTGTGTCTCTCTCAGTTGTACTAAATGACCTCTGTGGATTATACCAGTCATATACAGACATTCCTATACATTTTATTTATGTTGCACAATGTGGGTAACAGTGCTTAATACAACAGTACTATTAAGTGATTGCAAATCTACATTACCATATGATACCAGAGTAAACACATGCAGTCCAGCAGTTAGACCGTTATTGTCAGGTTATTATGCTTTTATTTACATACAACCTATATGAGACTCTTCCTGCCATATTCTCTGGTGTATGCAGTACTTGTCTTAACCAATACAGGTTTTATACAGGCAATTAACTTACTAATACTTTTATATTTATTTCCCGTGACAGCACATGCAAGAGTATTACTAACCTGCCTCGGGTTGCAACCTTTCCAAGTGACATCCATGGGCCTCCTGGTTCACAGCCTGCTTACTTGCCACTGTAAAGGACATAAGGGGAATATTTAGCCATACCTATCCATAATATACATGATCTGGCAATGATTAAACAGGTAGTGGAGTGATACTTACACACAGCTGGGTCCTCCCTTGTCCTCCTAGCCTCTTGGATCCACTGAACCAAGAGATCCCCCTTTCGCTGCTTCAGGTCAGCATAGTGATGCCTTACCTGTTCACCAGTTTGGGATATGCTAGTGGCGCTGGTGAGGTCATGGGTGAGACGGTCCCAGGCTTCCACTTTATATTCGGACCCTAGTACTGGCCCTGCAGCAGTCTCTGCTCATGGTCTTTCACAAGGAGTCCTGCCATGACTCTGGACTCCTGGATGTCCCAGCGCTGCACCTAAAAGCACACATAGTGTGACAGACATAGTGCCTGCAAGGGGAAGCTACAACCAGTTATGAGATGTATTCCCACCTGTTGGGTTTAAATAGGGCTGATTTCTCACACTTAGCCGTGATTGGATGGTTTTGCAAAGGTTAAGCTATGGGCAAACCTACTTACCTAAGGTTGGCATTGCTTAAAGGGGTATACCAATGGGCAAAGTGATTTAGCTGGCCTACACATTGCTTACACCTACTAAGCTGGGCTGTGCAATGCTTAGCATTGCTTAATATCTAATTTGCATTATATTTGCTTTTTGGCATTGATTTATTATTCATTATATGTTATATATGTGTCTGGTATCCATGATGCATGTGTACGTACACTATATGGGGTCCTTGTGTTTATTAGGGGACTTCAACATTTTATTACAATTGCACCTCACATCTGGGCTTACTGCAGTACTCCGGTTCACATATTTATGTTATGTAGTAGGTTATAAAACATAAGACTGTATATAGATTCCTTTCACATGTTCAGTTTGATTTTCCTATAGTGAGGATTTGTTTGGTGATACCTCAATCTTCTGTACTGCTGTGATGGCTTAGTGGTTAACTATAGTGTACAGCATCCTGGGTTCAAGACCTGCAAAGGCTGTTTATTTTGTTTCTAGCCAGAACAGCGACTGTTGCATACAGAGTGATTAAGGCACTTTTAAGCACTTGTAAGCAGGTTTGCACTGGTTTGTGTGTGGGTAAACAATGCTAACCTTCAGTTAAATATGCTTACAGAGAGTTAACTTCAATATTGCTTAACCTGTGTGCGCATTGTTTATCCCCACAGAAACTCGCTTAGACCCACTTACTAGTGCTTAAATATGCTTACTCCCGTTTATTACTGCTTAATAGTGCTTACACTTGCTTACTAGTGCTTACTCCCACTTACCACTGCACTAATTAAACAGTAATGTCTAATGGTTCTTGGGAAGGTGGGGGATTTGGAAGCTGTATGGAGTTATTCATTACACATTTTACCTTCCATTTGTATCCCTAATTCCTGTGTACATATACTGTATGGGGCACATGTGATTATCTGTGAACTTTGCAACATTATGACACTGACACCTCACATCTGCATTTAATGCAGTACTTCAGTTCACAAATATATGTCATTTAGTAGGTTATGCAACTAAAAATACTGGTCATAAAATGATTTTTTTTCCAAAAATGTCTTTATTGCAGTTTTTAAGGTTACAACATATGAGAAATTTGACAACAAAAAACACATACAGCATACAACAAACCATAACAACCTATATACAATATATACAAAGAAGTCACTTCAAGAATCCATTTTTTTGTACTAACCACTTATTCTGCAGTGATAAGAAGAAAACAAATCAGTAACCATTAGCTATTTAGGGGGATATTACACATACGAGGGAAAGATAAACTAAAACCTTTACATATGGTACATCTATCTGTGAACAGCTTATCAACATAAAGATTTATAAAATGACAATGATAATAAGGTTCTAAATATATCCTTATTGACTTTCTTACATATATTGAATATTTCACTTCTAAAATTAATATTTTTACTTCTTGAGAATGAAATCTAATAGGTATTCCCAATACTCTTTGTAGTATTTACATTTCTTAGTAACATATAGTAGCTTGTGGGAGGAGATGTATTTGATTGCTAAATTGCTAAAACCTTCCCATGAGAGTGGGGTTGCAAGGGTCCAATTCTTTGTAATACAGAATTTGACAAGAGCACATATGGAGATGAGGACATGCTTTAAGACTATTGGAAGATTACTTATATTAATGTGCAGTATAGCCATTTCCCAGGATAAAGTACTTTTTTGGTAGCCCATTTTCTCTAGTCTTCCCCTTAATGAACACCATAGGTTATGAACTTTACTACATTCCCACATAACATGGAGAATGTCTGCTGGTTGCTTAGTGCAGTGAGGATATTCAGGTGGGCATTTGTTATTAAATTTACTAATTTTTTGAGGGGTATAATATGCATTATTGTTAATCATAAGTTGGTGTAAAGCAACTTTTTGAATGGACTGAATTTGAGCGTGTTTTCGATGGCATCTTTTTTATCCTGTTCATTAATTTGTGGGTTTTTCTTTTGCCAGTATAAGGAAAATAAAGTACAATTCTGATGTTTTATATCAATTATAAGTTTGCAGACTCTGGAAATTGTTTTCCCCTTGGTTGCTAGATCTTTTAGAATTAACTGGGATAAATTAGTGTATTGTTTATCGAAATTATCAGGTGGAAATTTGATGTTTACAAGGTATCAGAGTGAATTCATAATATTTATGTATTTCTTTGGGAGATTTAATTTCTCTCGCAATTGTGTTATATCACATTCCTTCCATTTGTAAATTTCCCATACTGTAAGATCTCTTATTAAAGCATAATCCTGCAAGTTTATCAGTTGATTATTTAATAGTAAATTAGGATTAAGGTGTATAGGTTGTAGTAAATGGAGGGCATTTAATAATTGTACAGATGAAAAGAGCTTTTGAGTAGCTAATATCATTTGTTTAATAAGTGGATGTAAGTTCTTAACATAGATGCATTTTTTATTTAAATTTAGGAATAGGAGAGCCATAGGATTGCACCCAAGTGTCTTAATTTATTCATACCAAATTCTAGACCATAAGGGGGACCATACGTTTGTGTTTGATTCGTAATTTAAAATTTGACATAGCCTGTATGCATTAATAATACTATAGTACAGTTTAAAATCAGGTAACCCTAATCCACCTTTAGATTTAGGAAGTATAAGCTTTTCATACTTGATTCAAGTAGCTTTGGGATACCAAATAAATTTGGATATAGATCTTTCCATATCTATAAAAAAATGTTGGGGTATAATTGTGAAAGTAGCTTTCATTTGGAAAATAATTCTTGGTAGCAGGTTCATCTTAACAACACTACTTTTTGATAACAAAGACATGTTGAAATTTTTCCATCTGTTTATATCATTTTCAATAGTATTCCAGGTGTAAGTTAAATTATTTTTAATGATGTCACTAAAATTAGGGTTATATATTACCTCCAAGTACTTTAGTTGATAAGTTAGCTTAATCTCGCTCTCCGGGAAGTAAAAGTGCATATGTGCAATGGGATTTGGTTGGAAGAGATGTGATTTGTTGGGATTTAGTTTGTAATTTGAGATCTCTGAGAATTTGTCAATGGCTGTCAGTATTTTAGGAAGATCTGTTATGGGGAGTTGTAGGTATATATTTTAGTCATCAGCAAATGCTGAATATATAATTTTAGTATTTAATACTCTTGGAATGTGTAGAAAAGATTTTTGTGATATAAAAGGAAGTAGGGGTTTGAGATATAAATTAAAGAGGTAGGGAGAAAGTGGACACCCTTGTCTTGTGCCATTTGAAATAGGGATACGTTTTGTTCTATTATTGTTAATCTGAATGGAAGTAGAGGCCATCTGATATAAGACCTTGACTTTATTAATAAATTCTTGAGGAAATCTGAATAAAGGCATAACATTAAATAAAAAGTGTAGATTTACTCTGTCGAAAGCTTTGCTAGCATCTACGGCAATAACGTATTTGGGATATGTATCTGTTTTAAGTAATCTGATAGCTTTGTCTAGTAACAGAGTGTTGTCGCTTGTTTGTCTATTTACCATAAAACCCAGCTGATTATGAGATATAATAGAGGGGAGTATATTCTTCAACCTGTTGGCTAAGATTTGGGCAAAGATTTTAAAGTCAGTGTTTATGAGGGCTATTGGTCTATAATTAGTCGGGTCAGTCAGGTCAGAATTCAGTTTAAGTAGTAGGATGGTCTTAGAGTTATTTATATATATATATATATATATATATATATATGTCTGTTATCCCATGTTGTATTATATAAGTATATATTTTAAATAGGATTTTAGAAATGGATTCTGAGAATATTTTATGAAATTCAGAGGTGAATGCGTCAGGTCCTGGAGATTTACATGGCTTGAGATTTTTTATTGTTTCTTTTATCTCTGTTAGGTGAAGTATTGCCCCTAAAAGTTTTTGTTGTTTTTGTGTAACTTGTGGAAATTTTACGTTTTGAATGAACTCTTTAAATGTTTTATTTGAGGGTGGTAAGTGCATGTTGTACAGCCTTTTATATATATTCTCAAATACATTTAAAATGTCTTGGTTTTCCTGAATTATGCGTCCTTCATAATGTAATTCTTTGATTCTTGGTGGGCCACTCTTAATATTTATTAGCCTGGCTAAAAATCTTGAGGGTGTTTGTGCCCATTCTGAGTACTGATATAAGGACTTGCTTTCTAAAAAAGTTAAGTTTCCTAAGTAATGTTTATGTAGTTGCTTTTGCCATTCCATACATTTTTCTTCTAATTCTTTTGAATATTTTTGTTGTTGTTCTAGTTCTGCTGACACAATTTGCGATTCTAGTGTGGTTTTGGTAGTATTGTAGGTTTTCTTAAACCAGGCAGATTTTTGAATTATGACACCTCTAATAACTGCTTTAGCAGCTTCCCATTACTTATCAAAAGATATTGTAGTAATTATGATTTCTTCATCTAATTGAGTGAGTATACTGTTTATCTTTTTTGCTACCTCTTGTTTCTGAATAATTTTTGGATTTAAAGTCCACTTATTGAAGTAAGATACCTTTTGGTTGAGGTTTAGCAGGTATACGAATAGACTGATTTTTGAATGGTCTGAGATAGATCTAGGTGAAATGCAGTATTTTAATTTCTACAACCGAAAGAATTGAGAGATTAGGAAGGCATCTATTCTTGACCAAGATTTATGAGATGTAGAAAAGAAGGTATATCTAGATATTAGGCAGGATTCACGAAGGCTTGCATGGAGTCTAAGAGTAGTGTAAGACTCCATGCAGCCTTCGCGATCCAGGAACAGCCCAAAGTCCGTGTAAGAGACCAGCTAAAACATCTCTTACACAGAGTGGGCATGGATAAGCTAATCACCTCACTTGCAGCCAAATAGCATGCAAATGAGGTAGATTAGCAATCCAGGAAGCCCAAAGCAGCCTGTGTAAGAGCCGTTTTAGCTGCAGAAATGTACTCAGTTGACAACTGAGTACGTTTCTGCAAAAACCACAATGTAGCCATGTCAGCTCCAAATAAAGGGTGCATATGTGTCAGGCAGCATGCCAATGGCCAAATATGTGGCCATTGGCAAGGTACCCTGATGCAAATAGGAGAAATACATTTTTTTTTTCGGTGATCGCCGATGTTTAAACCCAGCGCAGCCCTGCGCAAACGGGCTGCACTATATAAAAACATAAAAATGAAGGTTATAAACCCACAAATGTGGGTTTTATGCAATACATAGATTTACAATGCAGGGACCAGCAGACCAAAAACAACATGGCCACCGTGTAGTGGTTGCTAAGGGGGAAGCTGAGTCTAAGACATGTAACTAAGCATTAGTAGGCAATCTGATGCAAATGAGTGTTAGGATACTGAATTCCACTGTCACATAGCAAATGAGCACATTCTGAGTAGTGTAAGAGTTACATAAGGGGGAGGAACACAGTAGGAGATAGGTGACATCACATGGGGGAATGGCAAAAATAAATGCAGTTCATTGGAGGCCAGAGTTACATGACAGATGTCAGACACATATCATGGAAAGAGGAGTGCCACAACATAAGCATGGGAAAGTCAAGAAATGGAAGGTGTACACTGTTGCCTACACCAAAGTTTCTTGCTGGGCGTGCATGTGCACGTGTGCACGCCATGAAGCGCGAGTAGGACAGTGTGTGTGCGTGTAAGACAGACTAAGCATGTGGGAGCGTGTTGCTAGATGTCTAACACTTTTTGTGCGGGTGTGCATGCGTGTAGGGCAGACTTAGCATGTAGAAGCCTGTTGGCAGACCTGTAACACTGTTTGAGCTGGTGTGCGCACATTTTAACCCGAATAAGCAGATTCTGAACCGTGTAAGCATGTGTGCGTGCATGTAAGCCACTGTGAGCGTGTTTCTGCTGGTATGCACGCTGCTCCCCCCTGAGGAAACAGAAAGGAAAAAGGAAGCAACATAATTAGTAGGAAGCTAGCAGGGAATACTGCTGGAGCTAGCAGGTGAAAACAATTAGAAGCAGGCAATTACACAGGCAGAATAGTAGCTCAGCCCAACACTTAAAACTCTGCAAACAGCAGTGCAAGATGTTTCTCACAAGAGACACTGCAAGACAGGAGTAAGCTATTAGAAGTGAAAACTGAAAAAGTTGAACTCAGAGCAGAAATGTTAGGGGCTGCCATAGCTGTCATAATGAGACATAGGCAACTTGCTGAGGGTGGTGACAATGCAGATGGTGCCAGACAACCCACAGTGAGGAGACGGAGAAGAGTGTACAGGCCCAGGGTCACCTACCATGGGTTACATGAGCTGGAGATAGTAGAGCGCTATAGAGTGGACAGAGACCTCCTGCAGCAAATAGTGGAGCTGTGCAGGCCATGCCTCACACACAGAACCAACAGAGGGGAACCCATCCCAGTGGAAACCAAGGTATGTGTTGGCCTAAGAATACTAGCAACAGGTACCTTCCAGAGACCAACTGGTGATATGATGGGGATATCACAGGCATCAGCCTCCAGGGTACTGCACCAGTTCCTGGATGCCATGTCAGCACATGTCGGTGATCATGTATATTTCCCCAATGCCTGTGAGGTATTGGCCAGCAATATGCATCTCTTCCAGCAAATAGCGGAATACCCTGAGGTAGTGGGTGCAATAGACTGCACGCACATATGCATCAAAGCACCAGCCAGTGAGCGGAGTAGGGCCTACATTAACCGCAAGGGCTTCCCCTCCATCAACTGCCAGATTGTGTGTGATGTCCAGGGCATAATAATGAATGTGTGTGCTGGTTGCCCTGGGAGCTACCATGATTCCCACATCTGGCATTTGACGCAGCTGTACCAGACATTTGCCAATGGGGACATCCCACACGGACACCTAGTGGGGGATGCAGGTTATGCACTGGAGCCGTGGCTGATGACACCCATCAGAAACGCACACACACCTGAACAGGAACGCCATAATGAGGCACACGCACAAACACGTAATGTAATAGAGCATGTGTTTGGGCTGCTCAAGTCACGGTTCCAGTGTCTGGACACATCTGGTGGAGCCTTGCAGTACACACTAACTACATGTACCCACATTGTCATGGTATGTGCTATGCTACATAATATGATCTTGTGAAAACAGCTGCAGCAGGACCAGCATAGGGCTGGCCCAAACAGCCCCCCACCATTGCCAAGGCCATCACAGGCAGAGCATGACTCTGAGGAGGAACAACCTGAGCCTGCCCCAGTAGGCAGAAGGAGGCATGCCCAGTATGCCCTGGCCTTGGCAAAGAGGCAACGCATAGCACATACACTGGCTCAGTAGGAACCCTGGGAATGATACCCCCTCTGACTCACTCAAATAATAACAGGGATGCCTAAAATGACATGACCTGCTCACAAACATGTACAGGGAGTGTAATATGTGCATCCGACAGAGGCAGCCCTGCAGCACCACCTGAGGCATGAATGCCATGTGTTAAGTAATGTAACACCATGTACTATATGCACACCTGAGGACCGTGACTAACATCCTACCCTCACCAAGCATCATGCCACAATATGACAATGAGATGATCAAGTGCAATAATTGGCTGAAGTATTGCAGTTAGTCAAAGGGGATCCAATGTGTGCCAGCCTGGGATGACATGCTGAGCATAACATGATGCTCCACCTGCTAGGACTGGCATGCACCTATCAGTGCAGGCCGTATGGATACTGGCAAAGGCTGTTGTTACCCACAGTGTGCCCTGAATAGGTAAGGCTCAAAACACAAACCTACCTCCATAGGTATCAGAAGGATAAGAACCTAGATGTAATGCTACCCAATGCCAGAAGTCTAAACAGCAAGATGCATGCAGTCTAAACTCACCCAGTATGGAGAATGTTGATATCTGTGCTGTAACAGAAAACTGGGTCAAGGCTCACAACAGCACCCTAACACTACCAGGTTACACCTCATACTGTGCTGTACAGCCTCAAAACATGGAACAAGCTACAAAAGGAGGGTGACTAGCAATAATTGTCAAGGATAACCACACACCCATGTTGGTACCACAACAAGAAGCAGCATGGACTAGCCATGGTCAAGCAACAGTGGCTAAAACTGACCCCCAGTTTATAGCCTGCTACAGACTACCGTCCCAACACCAGAAAATGCACCTGGCCTATGTTGGAATACATGAATATATCAAGTCCTCCAAACCACATTATATTGGGTGACTGAAAATACCCAGACATAGACTGGGAGCATTATACTAGCTCCAACACTGTAGGAAAAAAGTTCATAGAATCCATAAACCAAAATGCCCAGGAACAACGTACCACTCCCACAAGAGGGGTAAGCATACTGGATGTGATAATCAGCAACATGGGTACTGGATGGCAAGATGGGAAGTGTATTGCTCACTGGTAAGACCAGACCATAGAGTAATCACACTGGATATACACATCCTGACCATAGTCCCTGGCCAGAAAACCACAGTGAAAAACATGTGTAAAGCAAAATTTGCACTCCTCCAAACTGATCTGGAATCCATTAAAGGTCCTGTGCAGGTGCAAACTATGGGCCACACCTCAGAACCTGTTATACAGGCATTCCATGAACACTGCCAGGAATGCTTGGATTATGCAATCCTAAAATAAAACAAGACACAATGCCATACACGCAGGCATCTGGCATGGTGGACACCAGCCATAGCCAAACCGTGCAAGAGAATGAGGAAGCTACTACATGATAGAGCAAACATAAAAAAAGAAGTAATCACTGATCAGTAGTATGGCAATAAAATATGTCCACACATACAATCCACTAAGGCCAGCCACAACAAGTTGAATCTGTGAATCTTGAGGCAATGTTACACCTGCCCCAAGTACACAGACAACCCCAACTCCCCAAGAAATACAAATATATGTGAGAGATTCAACCATCTATCCAAACTGGAGGCTGAGCTCCCTCAACTCAGTACTCCCAAAACTAGTCAGGAGGAGAAGGTAATCACACACACCACAAACCCAGTCCCAAATAGACCTATCACAACTGCAAACCAAAGACATAAACACAGAAAAACATTCCCGGAGGCCCAAATTACAAACACACCACACCAACAGAGGCCTCCAAAGCAGACACCCAATCAAACAACCTCCAAACATAGCACATGCAACACATAGTACACAAAGCTGGTGTGCCAAACAGTCACAGGCCAGAAGGAGAAACAACATGCCTGATACAGTTGTAATAGGTGACTCCATAGTGAGACACGCTGCTGTCCCGCACACCAGACTGAACAAGGGAAAGGGTACAGTAAGCTGCCTATAGGCTGCTACAATATGCCACATAACACAAGTATGCAGGTCACCCCAAAGCAAGTAGAAATATGATGCAGTCATAGTCCATGCTGGTGTGAATGACCTGAGATGTATCTCCCCAGACTACATGAAAAGAGACATAGATGAGCTCCCCGATTATGTAGTCCAGGCCAGTATGACACTGACCGTTTGCAGCATCCTACCCTCATCAAGAATGATGCCACAGTACAAACATGGAATGATCAGTTATAACAAGTGGCACAATTACTGGTGTCATTCCAAGGGGATCCAATGTCTGTCTGCTTGGGAAGTCATGCTTGACAAGCCACGCAGCTGTTCCAGGGATGGCTTGCACCTGTTACCCCTGGGTGTCTGGATATTCGATAAGGCTTTTGCCACCTCCATAGAGCCTTTCGTAGGCAAGACTGAAAAGACTAACCCACCACCCTACAAAACATAAGTGGAAAGAAACATAAGGGTAATGCTGACCAATGCCAGATGTGTAAACCTCAATATGCATGCTCCCGAGGCCATCCCCAGTATGGAGAACATCGATGTCTGTGCAGTGACAGAAACCTGCTGCAAGCCTCCTGACAGCACACCAGCACTACCAGGTTATACCACATATCATGCGTTATGGCCCCAAAACCTGGAACAAAACATAAAAGGAGGGTGAGTATCCATATTCAGCACAGACACCCATGCATCCAGGTAACTGACAATGCACAAGGCATTGGAGTCCACCCATGTGCAACTAACCATAGGCAAGACTGCTGTACAGTCTGTAGCATGCTACAGACCACACTCTCACACACAGGAACCCCACCCAGCCATCCTGAAGACACTGGACAGTATGAATGTCCCACCAAATACCAAACAAGGTACTCACAAATTACCACATAGGTGGTAAACCATTATGTATGGAAGGAGTAATCAGGGACCTAGGGACACAAGTGGACAGTAACCTGTTATGTGACACTCACATTGCAAATGTGGCTAGGAAGACTGTCTATACTGGACACCGTATCATGAAAGGATTCACATCTACGTCAACAGAGGTCATTGTGCCCCTATACTGTTCTCTTATCAGACCCATAATCTAGTACAATGCCTCATTTGGGATGTACCTTACCTGACACCAGCAGCAGTTAGAAAGACCTCAAAGGTACCTCACCAAGAGGATAAAGGGTCTCAAATATATGTCATATGCTGCCTGGATGTAGACACCCCAGCTGAATGCAGTCACATACTGCCTACACAGAGGCATTGTATGTCTGTTGTACAAGGCCATGTCCAACACAGGAGTAATGGACATGCTCCACCCCAGAAAACTCAAAGCCATCGGAGCTGTGAGAGTGAGAGATGTCAACCTCAACACATAATGAAATAGGATGTGCTGGAGGGACAGATACATAACCCAGAGGCTCCCCACACCCTGGAACAGAATCCCACTCCATGTTAGGCAGAGCCTCTCACTGACACTCTTCAACAGGAATCTTGCCAAGTGGATGGATGATCGTAGAGTTACACTGGGGGTCTTCACTGTGTCACGTCCAGACAGAGGCACAGCAAAGCAAATCATAAATGGCCATAATATTCACATAACAAGGGGTGGAGAAAGCCACACACACTCTGGCAAGTCTTACAAATGCCCTAGGGTGGATAGCCTAGTATGAACCTATGAACCTATGAAGATACAAATTGTACAAAACACTAAGGATAATCCCAAGGCTTCCACAACTGATGGTAGGAACCATGTTGGGAATTCACAGATATGCTCTGAATCACACAAATATTACAAACAACATACCAAACACACACACACACACACATATTGCCAACATACATCCTGACAGGTGCAGTGCAACCCCCCCCCCCCACAGAATGCAAAATATCTATCCCAGCAGACTGCTGGCCCCCTGACATTGCAGATGCTGAGGTAACAGCCAGCATCTACAAAGCAAAACACACAGCAGCAATGGTATGAGATGGTGTCCTGGGCTGAGTCCAACATGGACTCCAAGAAGAATGGAATGCCAAATCACACTACTGCCCAATGTCAGCCTTACTACAGGATATGTACCCAAAGAGCAGTGTACAACAACAGTGGTCCTTCTCAACAAAGGTGTTGCCTGAATGGATACTGAAAACTACCACCCCAGAATCCTGAGAAGCTCGGTCTGCACAGCTATGGAAAGGATCAGCATGTACTGCAGACATAAAGATATTGGAGACCTACTGACACCAGACCCTACCCAGTGTGGCTTTCTTAAGTGCAGATCCTGCCCCTAAACATGTTTGACTCATTTGAAACAGTCATTAAGGACATTGATGAGGGCAATGTGGTCCACACAGTGTAGCTGGACCTTGCAAAGGCTTCTATACAATACCCTACATGTTCATTATAGATATGCTCACCAGCTTAAATATAAACCCCTATGTCAGTAGAGGGGTTGCAAACCAGACCAAGGACAGAACTGACATGGTCAGACATGCTGCAGCCATGTCAGACTACAAACCAGATATAACTGGCATCCCACAAGGCTTGGTCCTGGGACCTCCCTTGTTTGGTTTATATGTCCCATAGGTACAGGCCAGCATGGAAGGACTCTGTCTGAACATGTTTGCAGAGGACTACAAACTGCCCACCATATCTGACCCTCCAGCTGACACAAGCATCCCACAAAAGGGCCACATAGAAACAGACAACTGGTGCCATAGCCATGTCAGCAAGCTAATTGCAGAAAAGTGTATAGTCAACCCCCGTGGATATACAGTAAGTGCCCACCAGTTATCACATAGGTGTTAACCCATTACGTACTTAACATGTAATGAGAAACCTGGGGACACAAGGTGATAGATATCCTGCATTGGACAAACATGTGGCTGTAGTATTTACAGAAACATACCATATACCCACCTAATCATGAAGGTTGTCAGATCTAGATAAGGGGAGGTCATTGTGGCTCTGCAGTCATCCTTCATCAGCGTTACAATTGACTACAATAGCCCCTGTGGGATGCACCTCAGCAGACACGTCCATCAACTGTAAAGTCCCCAATAGTACCTCACCAGGAGTATCAAAGAGCTTGCACAGATGCCATGTGTTTCCTTATTAAACAAACTGCAGCTACACACACTGCCATACTGCCCACCCAGAGGCAAGCTGTGCCTGATGTATAAAGCCATGTCCAAGCTGGAATCAATAAACATGCTGCACCTTGTACAATCTGAATGGCAGTGAGCTATGCACATGACAGACCTGAACCCCAGCACTGACATACATAGGACAAGCTGTACTGCATGATGCATAACACAGAAGCCACCCCCACTCATGAGTAAACTCCCAGTACAGGCTATCCATACAGTCACCCATCGATCCTCCTCAAGAGGAATCTTGATGAGTGGATGGGAGATGGTAGGTTTACCCTGGGTATCACTGTTATGTCACAGGTAGACAGAGGCACAGTATACTAACCATGACATATGTCATGGCAAACTCCACTTACAATGTGTCGAAGGACAAACACACTCTCCGACTAGCATTAGAAATGGCCTAGGGCACATCGCTAGTGTTTGCAAATGTACACCTATGTTGTGGAATAAACTACCAATGTTGGATGAGCCTGGTTTATGTAGTTCATATCTGAACATAATGCAACATGGTCAGATGTGCACAACTGGCCCCTAACCAGGCTGTTGTGCTCACTATGGAAATGTAAAGCAGTGATAGGACTAAAGCCCAGGATACTGTCCACCACAGTCAAAGTACTGAACCAGTACACCATACGGTACTACAGTGTTAGGTCAGTATGAAAAGATGTTGAAAACTGTATGCAAAGTATCCCATGCAAACACTGCAGGCACAGTATAATCCCTGTTGTGTTCACACACAAAGCAGTCGGACAGTAACTACACAACATGACACACAACAGACAACCATAAACGGGAGATATTTGTTGAAGTTAACACTCATCCACAAATGTGGTGGGCTGCAGAGTTCAACATATGGAAAGCTCACACTGGGCATGCTCACACACTTTGATAAATGAGACATATGTCAGACAACATGCCATGGGAAGGCTGAACTGGGCATGCTCACACACTTAGGCCAAATCTCAGTTTAGCAGTTGGCCACACATATCTGGTATTTGTACGTGTTATTCCAGGAACCAACTACATTACAGCAATCTGCCCAGTGCACACAGTTAAATTACTACAGAGACATACGTGATATAGTGGATCCCTCCCATATGCAAACATCTTCCACAGATACACAAGTTGTTCATACAAACAGGGAATGCTATGGCAATAAAGACCTGCAAACAGTCTATCAGCAACAAATAATGTGCATTTGACAATTAAACATATGGGTGTAGAGGTCAACACTAGGCTGTTTGCCCTAGGGAATGACAGCTTAGCCAGAGTGTGCTTGGCGTCTGCCTCCCCACAGGATGCACATTTCCCTTTCTAAACACTGATGATGTCAGCACCCTATAAGTACAGCAGAAGAAGGGAAACCTCCCAGTAATCCGAATAGCACGCTCCGCTAATGCGTCTGTTTCAAGTGTCATAACATAGTTAGGTAGGGGTTTGAATCCTGCAAATGCTCAGTGGGTGAGTGGGGTTGTTGTGTGTGCAAGTCTGTTTGAGATAAATGTCCCTTTTGGCAACTGGGAAAACACACTACAGGATGCACATTTCCCTTTCTAAACACTGATGATGTCAGCAACCTATAAGTACAGCAGGAGAAGGAAAACCTCCCAGTAATGCGAATAGTGCGCTCCGCTAATGCGTCCATCTCGAATATCATAACATAGTTAGGTAGTGGTTTGAATCCTGCAAATGGCAAGTGTGTGTGTTTGGATGAGGGGGGTAGTGTGTGTGCAATTTGGTGTGAGAGAAATGTCCCTTTTGGCAACTAGGAGAACACACTACAGGATGCACATTCCCCTTTCTAAACACTGATGATGTCAGCACCCTATAAGTACAGCAGGAGAAGGGAAACATCCCAGTAATGCAAATAGCGCGCTCTGCTAATGCGTCCATCTCGAGTGTCATTATATAGTTAAGTAGTGGTTTGAATCCTGCAAATGGCAAGTTTAGATGAGGGGGGTTAGTGTGTGTGCAATTTTGTGTGAGGGAAATGTCCCTTTTGGCAACTGGGAGAACACACTACAGGATGCACATTCCCCTTTCTAAACACTGATGATGTCAGCACCCTATAAGTACAGCAGGAGAAGTTATGTGGCATGGACAATGACTGAGTCATATGTGTCCATGCCTCTGACTGACCTGTATGCTTGTGTTATGTGGTGGACCATAGTGCCCCACGGGCATATCACTGTGACCTTCACCTTGTCCAGCCTGGTGAGCGTGACCTCACTGTACCGGACAATAAAGGTACCTAACACAACTGTGGCAGGTGTGTTGTCTAGCCGTAGGCTGTGACTGTTTGGCACACAGGATTTGTGTGCTATGTGTTATGCGTGATGTGTTCAGGCATAACGTATGCCCGCAGCTGTGCTGCAGAGCAGCTGGGCTGGCACACACCGTTATGCCTGTGTGCCAGCTGCAGAGGTGTCTGCCGCACATGCAGGATGCTATTCTTAGACTCCACAAATGGCCCAGTGTTTTCACGTGCTTGTATTGCTGTCAGTGTAGGTCTACATCAGACTGGTATTGTAGTCACTGTAGTATTTCATACCACCTGACAGGTTATGCCAGTACTGGGTTCAGAGTGCTTAGTCCCCAGTTTGTCTATGTGGTTCCATCTCATACATGTGTTGTACGTCCATGTGTAGGGGAGAGGGTTGACTGTGTACATGTGGCAGCTGTGACATTGCCACATGACCCACATATTCCACAACTGTACCATAGAGGTGACTGACAACTGACCTTTGCACATGCTACCATAGTATTGTGATTGCCATGGTGATTAACAGCACATAGGGCCAATGGGGAACAAGGTACATAGGTTCATAGGTTCATACTAGGCTATCTGCCCTAGGGCATTTATGAACCTAGCCAGAATGTGTTTGGCTGTCGCCATCCATTGTAAATATATCTTGCCATGCCCTTTTCCGAGGTTAGTATACTGTGCCTCTGTCTAACAGTGACACAGAAGTGATACCCTGGGTACACCTACAATGTCCCATCCACTCATTAAGCTTCCTCTTGAAGAGAGTCAATAACCTGGACTGGGATTTTATTCCAGAGTGAAGTGAGCCTCTGGGTTATGAATCTGTCCCTCCAGCATGTCCTATTTATTTCAGTGCTGAGGTTCAAGTCTCTCAAGCCTGTAGCCTGATGGGATTTGGATATTCTCAGGTGCAGCATGCCCATTAATTCCGGGTTTGACATGGCTTTATACATCCGGCACAGATCGCCTCTGAACAGGCGGTATGCCACTGAGTAGAGCTGGGGTTTCTTTAACCGGTCAGCATATGGCATCTGTTTGAGCCCTTTGATCCTCTTGGTGAGGTACTTTTGGGGTCTTTCCAGTTGCTGCAGGTGTCTGGTAAGGTACATCCCAACAGGGGGATTGTACTCAATTATGGGCCTGATGAGGGATGAATAAAGAGGCACAATGTCCTCCCCTGATCTAGATGTGAATCCCTTCATGATGGGATGGGCTATATAAAATGTCTTTCTAACCACTTTGGCCACGTGATTGTCAAATGAGAGATTGCTATCAACTTGGGTCCCCAGGTCCCTAATTACTTCTTCTGTACTTAATGGATTACCACCTATGTGGTACTTTGTGGGCACTTTGTTTTTGCCAAAGGGGATGACTATACACTTTCTTGCATTCAGCTTGAGGCCATGGCTCTGGCACAAGTTGTCTGTTTCTATGAGGCCCTTTTGGAGGATGCTTGTGTCGGCTGGAGAGTCGATTATGGTGGCCAGTTTGCAGTCATCTGCATATTTGGTCAGCCACAGTCCTTCTGTGTTGGCCTGTATCTCCGATAAATATATACCAAACAAGAGAGGTCCCAGGACTGAGCCTTGTGGGACACCACTTGTAACTGGTTTGGAGTCTGGCATGGCTCCAGCAATTCTAACCATGTGGGTTCTGTCCTTGAGCCAGTGTGCAATCCATCTAGTGACATAGGGGCTTATATTTAAGCTGGTGAGCTTCTCTAGAATGCCCGAGTGGGGTATTGTATTGAAGGCTTTTGCGAGGCCCAGGTAGGCTGTGTGGACCACCTTCCTCTCGTCAATGGCCTTGGTGACTGTTTCAAAGAAATCAACCAGGTTTGAGAGGCAGGATCTGCCCTTAACAAAGCCAAACTGGGTATGATCCAGTGTCTGTAGGTCCCCAATATCTTTATTTATGAGGTCCATGATGATCCTTTCCATAGCTCTGCAGACCGAGCTAGTGTGGCTTATGAGGCAATAGTGTCCAGGATCCACTGTGGCACCACCTTTCTGTAGAGGGTCCACTGTTGCTGTACGCCACTCTTTGGCCACATATCCTGTAGTAAGGCTGGGATTGAATAGTAGTTTTATGTTTGGTTGTAGCTCTTCTTGGAGTTCATGTAGGACACAGCCCGGGACACTGTCTGGTCCCATTGATGCAGTGTGTATTGCTTTGGAGACGCGTGGCTCTTACCTGAGCATCTGAGATGTCAGGGGGGCAGCACTCTGCTGGGATACATATTTGCCCTTTCGGTGTGGAGGGGGGGGAGAAGTTTGCGCTGAACCTGTCAGCTAGAATGTTGGCAATGTCTGTGGGTTTGGTGTTTCTATTGACATTTTGGACTACCTCTGAGCATATCTGGGTATTACCACCCAGGTTTCTAACATAACTGAAGAAAGCCTTGTGATTATCCTTAGTGTCCTGTGCAATTTCTCTCGAAGCTGGCCCTAGACAGTCTTATGAGTGCCTGTAGTTATTTGCTAATACTGATCAGTGATGCCTTCCTTTGGGATTTTGCTGTATCATTTAGTAGCTTCCTCCTTCTATTGTGTAGTTTGTTTATGGCTGGGGTCCACCAGACAGGACGTCTGCCTTTGGAGGATCGGGTCTTGGTTTTATTCGGGATCACATGATCCATGCATTCCTGAAGGTGTCCATAGAATGCGTTTATAGAGGAATCTGTGGTCTGGTCTGTAGTTTCCACAGGCCCGGGGGCTTTGAAGGTTTCCACCTCAGTTTTGAGGAGTGTGAATTTGCTTTAGAGAAGTTGTTCACTGTGGTGTTCTGGGCAGGGGGTGGGGTCGGGATGTGAATATCCAGTGAGATTAGTTCATGGTCTGATCTTACCAGTGAGGGATAAACTTCTGGTCTGGAGCACAGAGTCCCCATGCTGGTGATGATCAGGTCCAATATGTTTCCCCTTCTTGTGGGAGTGGTAACAAGTTGTTCCATAGCATTTGAGCTCATATATTCTAGGAATCTTTGGCCTAGGGTGTTGGAGCTAGAGTCATGCTTCCAGTCTATGTTTGGGTAGTTGACGTCGCCCAATATAATAGTGTTTGGAGAGACCTTCATATTTCCACTGTTCTCAGGAAGGCCGAGTGCAGTTCTTGGGTTTGGGAGGGTGGTCTGTAGCAGGCTATAACCTGGAAGGCAGTTTCACCCATTGTTAATTGCACATGGATAGTCTCTGATGCTTGGTGCTTTGCCACCAACCTGGAGGTGTGGGTATCTTTGATGAATATCAATACTCCCCCTCCATTTGTGGTTTGTTCCAAGTTCTGGGGCTGAAAAGCATGGTATGAGGTATAACCTGGTAGTGCTGGGGTGCTCTCAGTAGCCCTGAACCAGGCATCTGTTACTGCACAGATATCGATGTTCTCCATGCTAAGGAGAGTTTCGAGTGCATGCATATTGAGGTTTAGACTTCTGGCGTTGGGTAGCATTACTCTTACTTTCTTATCCCTTGTGATACCTATGAAGGTGGGTTTGTCATTTGAGCCTTGCCTAACATAGGCACTATGGGGGTAGCAAGAGCCTTTGCCAATATCCGAAAGCCCAGGGGTGACAGGTGCAAGCCGTCCCTAGCGAAGCAGGTGGTTTAACAGAAGATGAATATGTGAGGGTGTAGTGCCTGTGATTAGTTAGCAGTAGCATATATGACTGCTCACGTAGACAAATGCCAGGTAAGTCATATGCAATGTGTCACAGGCAACGTACATGTGAACAGGACAAACAGTGACATTCTGTCAAGTGAGACATGGACATACATATAGTAAGCTATGCAGATGTCACTAGGAGTCCACAGAAGCTCTGTAACTATGCATTGAAGGTGGGATCAGTATTCCAGGGTAATTGCAAGCAAACATACATGCAAACAAAGCTACAGTAAGCAGGTCTGCATGTAGTCCATTGTACAACAAACAAGCTGTACCACTTCCAGTAGGTAACACTGCAAATATGCAGGCATTATGCACATGTACATGGAAATACACAGGTCAGATGGCTAGGGTCCAGTCTCAGCACACACAGGTGTACAGACCATGTACTGTCAGGATGTACAATAATTGGATTGAAACCCATGTGCTCATACCTGCAGTAATACACATGTCAAATAACAGACATTGAGCCTTCACTCAGTGGTTCCATACTTAGTAGGATGTATGCTATCTGTGCTACTTGACCTGCCACCACAGTATCCCTGACATGCATGGGGACTCTCCCTCCTGTGACAGTTAGTTTTGTGTGTTGGGGCTGTCTAGCATGGTATGAGATGTGAGCTTGCAGTGCTAGGGTGCTCCTGTGTGTCCTGTACCAGTCGTGTAGTACTGCACACATATCAACACCCTCAAACATCCGCATTGCAGAGTCCAGTGTGGGCAACATGCCACTTGCAGTTTACATGTCCATCATTGCATATTAATACATTCATTACCTTATCCCCTGTGCTACCTATGTATGTAGCCTTCTGTTGACATCCTTACCACCAGTATGCCAACATGTGCAGATGATACACTATGGTACTTACCATGGGTGTAGACAACAGTACATGACAATCACACCCTTACTGCATCAGGCATGCTGTGATATACCCACAATTATTCCAGCACACAGTACTGTTAACAACATGATACTATTACTACACGTCTATGTAGTCACCCTGTGCATCAGCAACATGTTAACCTGTACCTGCACTGATGTTACAGATTGCAGGAGGTGGCACAGTTTCATCATATGCACAGGGTGTGAACTTGGTATGCCTGAGTCAGCCACCGATACCACCGATTGACATGTATGTGTATGTGTGTTGGTGAGGGACAGCAGTACAAGGTGGGGCAATGTTGATGCAGTGTGTGCGTGTATGCGGTAGCCCTAGGTGTTGTCAATTCGCATGTGTGTATGGATGCACACAGTTCCATCTCATGGCTGCCATATACTGGTGTTTGTGGACAGCCACAGACTGTACCTGCCAGGTCATACAGATCAGTGTCTCTGGCCATGGACACAGTACCTGTGCCTTGCAGAGGTGCTACGGACCATATCCGGTACCAACCCAGACTGGGTATTGTCATCAGAAGCAGGTGTTCATTGACTGGACACAGATCCCTGTCGGGCCTGGCCAGAGCACATGCACGTGGTCTCCTGGGGCGGTCTGATGACAGCACAGACCCAGCATTGCTGGGGCTGCTGCTGGCACTATGGGGGCAGCCTCGGCCCTGTTGTCATCCGCGATGACTGCCAGCTGCTGCTGTTGCTGACATACACCCACGTCAACGCCTCAACCGTCCACCATCGCCCTGGCTCATGGACATCTAGTTGTGGAACCGGTCTAATATGTCCCCACAACGTCTGTCCATGACATCAGTGAAATTACAGATGGCAGCCGCAATGTCACGCATGCTGTCAGTCATG
Source organism: Protopterus annectens (assembly GCF_019279795.1). Classification (NCBI taxonomy): domain Eukaryota; kingdom Metazoa; phylum Chordata; order Ceratodontiformes; family Protopteridae; genus Protopterus; species Protopterus annectens. The sequence continues at coordinate 832,153,590 of NC_056739.1, forward strand.
GCTGTGCGACATGCTGTCAGCTCCCTCAGACCCTGTTTGGTGACCCGTTCCATACGTGACTGTGCCTGCATGACAGCCCAAAACATAGCTGAGGTTGTAAGACCTCTGTGGGCACATCTGACAGGGGCAGTACGCCCACGGATGCTCCCATGAGAACCCCTGGACATCTGTCTGTGTGGTACCATCACAGGGCCATGCCCATGGTTGCTGTGTGGGGAGGCATGTGCCACAGATACCACATTACCCTGGTCAATGCCCACTGTATGCTGTCCATCACGTAGGGACATTGGTGACAAAGGGTGTATTGGCAGGATAACTGTGTGCATTGATGGGGTTGACAGCTGTGTACTGTCAATTGGCTGACCAATGATGGACCCTGGCATACCTTCCTGTGCCATTACACAGATGTCATCATTATCAGTACCCATGGCACCTGATTCAGGTTCCCTGCTGCATGACACCAGAGCAGCACCAGAACCTGTGGGAGGGAAACAGGAAACACAGTTTACAATGTCTACACATTACCAGTGATGCACAAATCCACACATGCACAGGTCCAGACATGCACACATGCACACATGCACACATGCACACATGCACACATGCGCACATGTGCACATGCACACATGCATAGGTGGACACATGCACACATGCACAGGTGCACACATGCACACATGCACACATGCACAGGTGCACACATGCACACATGCACAGGTGCACACATGCACACACACACGTGCACACATGCACACGTGCACACATGCACATGTGCACACATGCACACATGCACAGGTGCACACATGCACACATGCACATGTGCACACATGCACAGGTGCACACATGCACACATGCACACATGCACACAGTTGCACACAATTGTACACTACTCAGTATGCGTGATATCAACACACAGACACAGACACACCTGCATGCATACAAAGAGCACTACTAAGTGAGCCTAATATTACTATTACTATCAAGACTATTACAGGTATTGTTAATACACACTCACCAGCATGGATAGGCTGCATTGCTGTTACACCAGAGGGACCTGCAGAAGTGAGGAAACTAATGTCAGTGGGCACAACTGTGCCATTGTTACTGAGTATGATACAGGTCAGTAGTACAACAGTCGCCTTTCACAGGTCACCTGCTAATATTGAGGATATCACACTTGCACATTAAATACTATGATGACAGCTACAAACCAAGGACACACCTCACACATGCATTAACTATCAGTGTACACAACAGTCAACTATACATATGGCATATTACCTGCACGCTCATAATTTTGCTGCTGTGTGGCTCCAGCCTGCATCATAATGCATGTCTGCTGCTGTTGTTGTTGCTGGCGGACTGGAGCCACTACACTCATGAGTAGTCCCTCCAGTCTGGTGAGTGGGGGATGTGTAGCCACCCCACCAACTGTGGCGACCTATTGCCTGTGGATATCTGACGCACGCCGATGGACATTTCTGATTAAATCACTGCAGTGATGTCGTACCTGCTCATATGTCCTATTATGCATGCCTATGTCATTTACCCGACGGACCAGGTGTTGCCACAGTGCAGCCCTCTCCTTCTGATTCTGGCTGGTGCGGGAAAAGAGTATTGCATAATCCCACACCAGGCTCTGGTGTATCTCCTCATCCTCAGCCACGGAGTAAGCGGGATTTCGCCGGTGAGCCATGTACCTGAAAGAGAAAATAACCTGATATCAGCAATATATGTCAGCAGAATTTGGCACACATACTACACATGCTACTCGACTGTTATGATACAACATATCTCACATATATAGCATCTGTCTGTCTATTGGTGGATACACATGTAAATGGCCAGGTATCAGTGCTCAGCCAGCAACTGTGCAACAGTACCTGGCACACTCCATACGACATACTACCAAACCCCAGCAGCCAGAACACTGATTCAGGTCCAGAGCACCTCCTCACTCTGGGGGTTTGTATCTAGGTACTGTATGGCCTACATCATCAATTACTGTGAGCTGACCACACACTAATTGCCCTAGATATACATATCCCACCTCCACCACCAGCACAAACGACTATAGTGAGTAACATTGCAGATGCAAACTTTACACTTTGTAACAGTGACATGGTATCCTTTCAGCCCACTGGGCCAGTGGAAGACACAGCCCACAATGCTGACCCCTACACAAATGCTTTCTACGGACATCTCCGAGAATGCATGGATCATGCAATCCCATATATGACCAAGACACTCTCCACAAAGGGACAGCATCCTGTCTGGTGGACCCCAGCCATAGACAGATTGTATTACAAAAGATGGAAGCTACTGCAAGACAGAGCATAATTCCATAAAGGGAAGGCATGTCTGAGCAGCACTAGTAAGGATCTATTTTCTCTCATACAAACATCCATGGACAACTTTGAGAGGGAAATCAAGAGGGACACTACAGATAACCAGAAGGCCTTCTTCAGTTATCTTAGCAAACTGGTCAGAATCCCTCCTCTATGCTCATAGTTAGTACACAACAACAAATATTTCATTGGAACCACAGATATTGACAACATTGTGGCAGACAGGTTCAGTGCAGGTGTCACCCCTCCCTCTCCCCCAAAATAAGACATAGTTATCCCAGCTGACTGTAACCTCCCTGTCATCACAGATGTCCAGGTGAGAGCCGCCCTCAGGAAAGCAGAATACACAACATGACTGGGACCTGATGGTATCCCCGGTTGCATGCTACATGAACTGTGACAGGAGCTAAACACATATATAGAAGTGCTATGTAACACTAGCCTGACTACAGGATATGTACCTGCACACTGGCGCACAGCAGCAGTGGTTCCACTCCACGAAGGAGGCACCTCAACATACCAATACAATACAACACAATACAATACATTACAATACAATACTATACAATATGCTATTGCCCCTGGGACTACAGCAGCATACTGTTCTGCTACCCTGACCATTGTGACACATGTGGTGTGATGGTACCTGCTGCTGTCACACAGTTACACAGGGTGACTCATATGGCATATTACCTATCTGACTAACATTCAGCAGGGGTATGTGTGACATGTACTCATGGGGAGTCTTGCTTCTTAACACTGTGTGGTTTATTGCAGGGTATGTCTTATCTGTGGGTAGGAACCTTTACCTCCACATGTGCCCTCTATTGCAGTGGCATGGACGACACACAGCAGTCATTTAGGTTGTGGATGGTGTGAGGTGTTACTATGGTTGTTGGACATCTGTCATGGGTGTGACTTACGTATGTAAATCCAGGAGTGGTAACCTGTATGTGGGTAGTATGTGTGTACTCTGTGGTGTTGTCAGTCACTGTGCATTGGTAATGTGTTTGAGTGCATTGTCACAGTGTTGTACATGTCACTGTGTCCTTCTCCATATCTGTAGCTGTCATGTGAGGTACATACCATGGCATCCATTATGTGTTGTGGAGGGGTACACTGACGTACATGTCCATAGCTGACACACCATGTCTGCTGACACATACCATGTGCAGGTATTCCAGGAATAGTGTGCCACTGTGAATATCATTGGGGGGACTATTGTACACATTTATGACCCTGTTCACCCCTGACACACGCAGTGGTGGGCAGCCAATCACATATCTGGTGGTTACTGGTGTAGGTGATTTGAAATGGGGTATGGTACTCCAGTTTTGACACTGGTGTTCACTCCATGCCTTTGTCACCAGGCACCTGTTGCAATACATCTGTACACATGTGCCTCACTCAGAATATATATACATCTCTCTCTCTCTCTCTCTCTCTATATATATATATATATATATATATATATATATATATATATATATATATATATATATATATATATATATATATATATATATGTAGATATATCTATATGTATATATATATATATATATATATATATATATATATATATATATATATATATATATATGTCTGTATACATATACACATATATATATTGATGTACATATATTGCTATAGATATGGAGGGGGGCACAGAGAGGGTGAGAGTGACAGAGGGGGTGGGACAGGGGGTTTTGAGGTCGTCATATACAGTCATACCTGTAGATAGTCAGATCAGTCTGTCTATGTATATGTATCTACATATATCTATATCTGTATGTGTGTATTACATATATATGTTTGTACATATTCTATCTATCTACATCTGTCTATGTATTCCTACATCTTTCTCTATGTATGTATACATATATGCATATTATATATATATATATATATATATATATATGTATATATATATATATATATATATATATATATATATATATATATATATATATACATATATATATATATACATATACATATTTTGACATACCTGCATATCCATATGAGACAGGTATATCAACATGTTTGTCTACCATATTGTATACACACACTACCATACTGCTAAACATACATAACTGTGAAACCTACTTTGTACATTGCACTACAACCTACAGTTAACCTACATTGATATGTGCACATAGATGCTCTCACATACAAATGTATGTACAGCCTTCACTGATAGTTGCTGTATGTCCCCTGCCCTTTGCACATCTTCATATACATATGGATACAGACCAATGACACATATGGAGGGTTCACAGTATGTAGACCTTTATAGTACTACTTTACATTACCTGTGTTTGTCACAGCTGCTTGCATTGCTGTCTGGTTTTGTGTCCTGCTGCTCCACTTGCCAGTTGTCAGCTTTCAGGTGGCTGTTGCTGAACAGTTTTGTTTGTGTCCGTTTAATTTCATTTTTCTCTTTCTCTGTCTCTCTCTCTCTCTGTGTCTGTCTCTCACTTCCTCCTCAGGGTGTAATGAAAGTATTGCATGTGTGGACTAGGAGTACAGCATACTTTTGTAGGTATCTGCATATGTCCATGTGATGGCCTCTGCACCAGTTGTTAGCCATCATTTGCTAATTGCATGCAGCCAGTTGTGTACTGATTGCAATTCTCACTGTGATTTCAGATCAGTGCTATAAAAAGGTATGTGAGATAGGCATAGCCCTTTCAGATTTTAAGGGCAGGGACCATGCTGGTATGCTGTGGACAATGTCCTGTCAGTGTAAAGGTTGGTATCTCTCTTATATTTCCAGCTGTGCTGTAGATTAACATTCCTCCATTCATTTCTCCAGTTTCCTGTACTAACTGTGTATGTACACTGACACCTACGACTACTACTACTGTTAATGTGTGTGTGTGTGTGCTTCCCTTGCACTTTTGCTTGCACTTTGTTGCTATGGCTTCAATATTTGCCCTTTACAGTCACTACTTGTATGCCTGCTAAGTGTCCTGACTGTAGTGTGCTGCTGTGGCTTTCCTATTTTCCATGTACATTCACACCTTGGAATGCTTGCTATATCTGCTAGGGTGTTACAGCATGCAGTGTGGTCTGGCCATGGTGTGGGCCTTGACATCTATTAGGGTATTTGAGTATGCTGCTGAGCAGGCCCCAGAGACTCTCAGGTGCATCTGTTATCTGCCTCATGGAATGGTACATATCAGTGGGGTACACACATTAAATTGTCTGGTATGCTGCAGTTGTGACTGTGGGATAGCATGAGCATATGTATTACTACACTTTTTCTGCCATGCAAGTGGTGCATACTTTCAGGACTCCATAGTTACCATTGCATGCGTTGTAACACCTTTCTGCCTACTGTTTGTACATTTCACATGGAGTCTGTGGGGCATCCCTGTAACTCATTCACTGTTGCTATGTCTAGGCTCTTAACTATTCAAATATGGTGGTGTCAGACCTCTCATGTGTACAAATATTTACAGGTTGTCCACATTTCCGCCTCATATTTTGGTCAATATCTCATGCACAGCTTTTTCTGGCAAATCACTCTGGGCTCAAGTCAGAATATAGTGACAAACATTCAAGTTTCAGACTTCATACCCTTCCAAACATCCCACAAAATGCAGAACCTGTTACTCTCTGAACTGCCTGAGTTTGTTGTAACATTATTTGTAATGTGTCCCTGGTTTTGGCCCTTTGCTCCACATATTTTATTACTTGGTCTGGATGTGTTCCTGTAAGAGGTTGTGGGGTATGGGCAGTTATTATCCTGCTGTGAGTATGTGTGTGGCTTGCAAGGTGCTACAGTGACATTATTACCTACTAGCTACCAACTAGCATGGCTGTTTCTGTTCACACACTACTATTATGGAAATCCACTAGTTTTGACAGTAATTCTAAATGACATGCTTTGTGTACTACACATCCTATATTCCCTTTGCATTCATTCCTACTATTACATGATATATTTATTTTAGCACAATGTTCTTGTATAACAGTCATGGCTTAGTGGTAAATCATGCAGACTACTGTTACCAAGGTCCTGGGTTCGGGACTGCCAGTAGGATTTTATTTTGCTTCTGAACTGACTACAGGACCTGTCAATCAAAGTAACTAAGGCACTTTTAAACAGTTGTAACCGGGTTAGCGCTGGTTTGCACGGAGCTCACGCATGTACACTGGCATTTAGCTCCACGCACACATGCGCACACCCACTTACAACCGCTTAAACGTGCTTACTCTTGCACACACCCGCGCTATTTTCTTTGAAAGAAATGAAAATGGGGAAACAGGAAAGTGGTGAAAAAGGGGTCACAAAGAGGGCAAGACAGTAGGGAAACAAGCTTGGTTTTTGCAGGAGGGATGTAGGTAAGGCCCATAGCTGACCATTTCTTCATCAGCAACAGCTGTGCATATGTTTGTAATTTGGTGTGACATTTGATACTTTCCACCCCTGAGAGAGGTGTAAGGACAACAATAATACTTGTTGTACAGCCAATTGTAATTGATAGTTTCCATGTCCGGCAGACATATGTGTGGAATGGGCAGCCATGTATGGGGAGTAATTTTTTTGTGGGTACAGAGTGCCCTTTTTTTTTTTCAGGTGAGAGTGGTATGTCAGGTGAAGGAAGTCGGTATAGCTGGGGAGGTAGGTTGGGTAGGTCAACAGACAAGACAAACAAGACGCATACAGGGGCGGTGTATGACATGTGTGGGGGTTTACACAATTGACAGGGATGGAGGTTTGGATATCCAGAGCCCATGAGCCCACAGATGGCAACAGTGGAACTGATATCCCCACCCATGGGCAGTTGCCACTGTTCCTTCACTGCCCAGTACGGGGCTGTGCTGGGGGCTGTGTAGGCCGGGCAACAGGCATGCCCATAAGTTGTGCCACCTGTGCCTCAAGCTGGCGTAGGGGCTCAAGAACAGAGTCCCGGATCTCCCTACGCACCACAGTCCGGACGCTACGGAGGTTCTCCTCCGGCCACGCTTGCAGAGGGGGATGGGCCCCATCCCCTGCAGCGCTTCCACCTGCAGGTGGCACAGGGCCACCGGAGGAGGGTCCAGACTGGGCACTAGTGCCAGGTGCACTCGCCAGCTGAGGTGGGAGAGGTGGGTCCACTGGAACCCGCCTTCCCTGTCATGCTATGTTTTGCATTATGTCATGACAGTTTGGGTTAGTAACATACAATACCATTCGCAATTAGTTGTAACAGCATGCATTAGTATTCCCATTAACCAAACACCCAGATATTCACACCATTGAACAGCGAGCATAACACATGCATAATTTGAACAGCAATACACAGTCCTACAACATGCAGGGTTGATTGATGGCAACAGGCCATCAGGTTTGGATGTATGAACAGGGCAGATGCATCAATGGACATGCAAATATTTATGACCCATCAGGACAAATGTCCAGGGGTGTTAATTGTGATTGCACATACCAATTTCACGTGGAATGGATTACATGTGGTTATAGGGTGGGGTGAAGAAAATATTATTAACACCTTCAAATACCAATACATATGCTGTACATTTCTAATAGCTACAGATATACACACACTACTGTTCTAACTACAGTTTCCTATATGATAACTACTTCACTTTGGTGATACGACTGTTACTGCTACATCAATATAAATTTTATTGTTATTCATACACGTTCATATCTGGCTTTGTTCAGCTACATCATCCTGCTACATTTGCTTTATATAGCTATAGCCAACTGTGGATGTTTGATATTTCAGACAATCATACTATCTGCATATTGCAGACTGAGAGCAACATATCCAGATTTTGGGGTACACATTCCAGCTGCAGCAACACTTTGGACACATTTCGCAGTTTGGTTCTACTTGTCACATTCATTTCATTCTGTACTGACTGCAGTATACTTTATTCAGGGGTTATTACTACTTTATTGGTGGTTTAATAACTCTTTCTCACACCCTCTCACTTGTTTTCATTTTACTATTCAGGATGGTACTTACTTCTAGGCTTTATTGACATGTTTTACCTGAAGTTATTACAATCCTTTCCAGCAGTCTCACTTCTGTCATGTTTCAGTATTTCAACAGGGATATATTTCACACATGTGATTTGCTCATCTTCTGCAGCTGTACTTTTCAGCCTGCTGCAGGTTATGCACTATTATATTACAAGTGGGGAATCTTTATTTCAGACTTTATTTGAGACATTTTCATTTTTCTGTTTGGATTACAGACTGCAACACACTTTTGTAATCAAGCAATACTTGCAAACACTATTACACTGTTACTTGCACATTTTATTACTTAGTGACTACACTGCACTCTTTTGCTAACTGTCATACTTTGATATTTCTTTACAGTTACTGGTGGTGGATTACTGACCTGCCTGGTGGCACAACTGCACCAGCCTATCGCCATAGGCTCTGTGGTTCGCAGAACGGACACCTGCAGCTGTAATATAAATGAAGTAATATTGGAATACACATCCATAATATCAGCTAATTTAATTTCTTACATACATAATTAAATGTAACTTACTCAGTAGTGGGGCGTTGGGCATTTGCCGGGCCTCCTGTATCCAAAGGTTCAATTGGTCCTGCTTGCATCTCTTCAGGTCCGCATGGTGGTGACGGACCTGCTCACCAGTCCTTGGAATCCCTGTGGCACTTGTGAGATCATGAGCCAACCGGTCCCATGCCTCAGCCCTATATGCTCCCCACAGGACCTGGCCCTGCATGAGTTGGGCCTTATGATTGTGGACTAGGAGCCAGACCATGTATCTGGTCTCCGCAACACCCCACCTCTGTGCTCGAAAGCAACTGCCCTCACCTACACCTGACATTCTGGCTGCAAGTCAGTTCTACAATCATTTATGCTGTGTATTCCCACCTATGGGGCTTATATATGCCGTTTTTCCCGCACTTATCTGTGATTGGCCATTTTGGAATTGTATCCACTTCACAAAACCTGCTTTGTCATGCTCCACTTTCTATTAATTCCTGTATACTTGCTATTACTGCATTTCTGAGTACAGCTGTTGTGGCTTAGTGGTTCAGTACCATGACTATGGTGCATGGTATTCTGGGTTCGAACCTGGCCACTGCTTTTTATATTTTATGACTGTCTAGACAGGCTAGGGGTGCATCTGTGTAAAGGCAGTTTTGTTACAGCTTGCTCAACGTTGCCCGTTGGTTAGCTTGTTAGCGCGGTGCGCAGCTCCGAGCAAATGGGGTGCGCTGGCTTACGCCTCATTTGGCTGTCAGCACGCATATCACGCTCAGCTCAGCTAGTGGCACACAGTTTCAGCATGTTAAACCACTGCTCACCTACAGGCACTCAATATGCACCTGTTAAACCACTGCTCAGCTACGGGCACTCATTTTGCACCAGTTAAACCACTGCTCACCTACGGGCAGATGCACTCACCCTGTTAAACTGTAGCTCAGCTATAGGCACATCTGGCATTTTTTATTGTTTAGTTACCTCACATTTCTTCAAAATAAATGGACTATTTCATTACATTTTACATAAAATGTGATTTTATATGTGTACATGTTTGTCAGGGACTTGTTTTGTGCTTATTTTGCTAAAAATAAAAAATGGTGTTGTGAGGGCTCGAACCATGAATGCCTGCTCTTCAGCCGACATCTCTACCGCTACGCTATTGCTTCTTGGCTTACTTTGCATATTTAGTTCTTATATGCTTTCCCACTGACTGCTAACTGTAGCTGCGCTACGGGCACACCCGCGCAAACGAACACACTCACGGGCAAACATCTTTACGGTTTAAAAAAATTTATAACATGTTCATTTATATATTTTCTGTTCATAGTCTGTGGGGGCATGTGTTGTGTTGTGTTTATTCACATTTCCATGGACTCTGTCGTGGGTTTTTACTTTGGGCACTTTTACTCTTCTGGGGGCGTGTCCGCTTACAGGGCTTGGCCTACGGACATGCCCCCTACTGTCTTACACGGACCGTGTTAGCCTTAGGTGTGATTCAGCATGCTCTCATGAATATGCAGAGCATGCTGACATCACTCCGTTTAACTGCAGCCTCCGTGTAAGAGTTATAACTCTTACACGGAGGCTTTGTGAATCCTGCCCATTGTTTTGTCATGTTGGAAATTCTCATGCAGATCGAATAGATCGAAAGTATTTTGTAGTTCACTAAGGGCTATATTTATGTTATGTGGTTGCTTGGTTTCTTTATGGGATCTATCTTTGTCAGGTTCCAGTAATGCATTCTAGTCTCCCCCGATTATATATAAATGGTTAGGGAATTCAATAAGTAAGTTAACAATTTCATAAATAAAAGTTTGAAGGTTAGAGCAGGGACTTTAGA